>NW_027254389.1:102512-149645 GCF_044704955.1 Pristiophorus japonicus | reverse complement strand
ATTGGGGAGAAGGTGGGTAGGAGGGGTATTGGGGAGAAGGTGAGTAGGAGGGGGTATTGGGGAGAAGGTGGGTAGGAGGGGTATTGGGGAGAAGGTGGGTAGGAGGGGTATTGGGGAGAAGGTGGGTAGGAGGGGTATTGGGGAGAAGGTGAGGAGGAGAGGTATTGGGAAGTAGGTGGGTAGGAGGGGTATTGGGGAGAAGGTGGGTAGGAGGGGTATTGGGGAGAAGGTAGGGTTGAGGGGTATTGGGGAGAAGGTGTGTAGGAGGGGTATTGGGGAGAAGGTGGTTAGGAGGGGTATTGGGGAGTAGGTGGGTTGGAGGGGTATTGGGGAGAAGGTGAGGAGGAGGGGGTATTGGGGAGAAGGTGGGTAGGAGGGGTATTGGGGAGAAGGTGAGGAGGGGTATTGGGAAGAAGGTGGGTAGGAGGGGTATTGTGGAGAAGGTGGGTGGGTGGGGTATTGGGGAGTAGGTGGGTAGGAGGGGTATTGGGGAGAAGGCGGGTAGGAGGGGTATTGGGGAGTAGGTGGGTAGGAGGGGTATTGGGGAGAAGGTGGGTAGGAGGGGTATTGGGGAGAAGGTGAGGAGGAGGGGTATTGGGGAGAAGGTGTGTAGGAGGGGTATTGGGGAGTAGGTGGGTAGGAGGGGTATTGGGGAGAAGGCGGGTAGGAGGGGTATTGGGGAGTAGGTGGGTAGGAGGGGTATTGGGGAGAAGGTGAGGAGGAGGGGTATTGGGGAGAAGGTGTGTAGGAGGGGTATTGGGGAGTAGGTGGGTAGGAGGGGTATTGGGGAGAAGGTGGGTAGGAGGGGTATTGTGGAGAAGGTGGGTAGGCGGGGTATTGGGGAGTAGGTGGGTAGGAGGGGTATTGGGGAGAAGGCGGGTAGGAGGGGTATTGGGGAGTAGGTGGGTAGGAGGGGTATTGGGGAGTAGGTGGGTAGGAGGGGTATTGGGGAGAAGGTGGGGTTGAGGGAGATGGGGAGAGAGTTCGATGAGACTATGAGAAATGGGACGAGTTCTGTTGACCCTTCTGACGGATCTGTTGCTAAAACTCCTTGGATCTGGGCGTTGGGGGCCAGGATATCCGACCTGGGGCCCGATCGTGACAATGCGGTACCAATAGTACAGGCGGTGCGGTGCGGTTGGAGGGGGGTCTGTGTCTGGGGAAGGGGTTGACCAGTTATGGTGTCCGGAGCAATGCTGACAACTGAATGGGCACTCCGTGTCATCGCTGCACAGACCGGGCGCTCGTACTGCAGCCCGTTTGGCCAACCGATCGGCAGAAAGACCCCGCCCACTCCCTCCCCAAGGAGTCACCCCGCTGAGAAAGGGTTTCGTGAGCGACAAGCTGAGAACTTCCATCCTTCCGAACTCCACCTCCCACAACAGCTCCTTGACGTTCGAGAGGGCTCTTTCTGTCTCTCTTTTCGTGTGTCCTGTGTGTGTTTGCTCCTGTGTTTTCTCCCGCTGTCTCGTCTGGTGGATCTTCTAGTTTTCAAGCTCTTTTTGTCTTTTTTTTCTCGTTTCCTTTCTCCCCGTTTCAGGCAAACTGCAAGAGGTGGCTATGGAGGCCAGTCAAACCAAAGGTAATGATTGTGTTTGAGCGAGAGAGAACGAGCGATGTACACTGAACGCAGGGGACCCTAGCAAGGGCAGCGTTCCTTCCTGCCTGGGGGGGGGCAACCAATCCTTCAGGATTGTCTCTGCGTCTCTCGGAATTAACGTTTAATGTCAAGGCCACTCCTGTCGGAGGGGCGGTACTGAGGGAGCGCCGCACTATTGGAGGGGCAGTACTGAGGGAACGCTGCACTGTCGGAGGGGCGGTACTGAGGGAGCGCCGCACTGTTGGACGGGCAGTACTGAGGGAGCGCCGCACTGTCGGAGGGGCGGTACTGAGGGAACGCTGCACTGTCGGAGGGACGGTACTGAGGGAGCCCCGCACTGTCGGAGGGGCGGTACTGAGGGAGTGCCGCACTGCGCTGTCGGAGGGGCGGTACTGAGGGAGCGCCGCACTGCACTATTGGAGGGGCAGTACTGAGGGAGTGCCGCACTGTCGGAGGGGCAGTACTGAGGGAGTGTCGCACTGTCGGAGGGGCAGTACTGAGGGAACGCTGCACTGTCGGAGGGACGGTACTGAGGGAGCCCCGCACTGTCGGAGGGGCGGTACTGAGGGAGCGCCGCACTGCACTATTGGAGGGGCAGTACTGAGGGAGTGCCGCACTGTTGGAGGGGCAGTACTGAGGGAGTGCCGCACTGTCGGAGGGGCGGTACTGAGGGAGTGCCGCACTGTCGGAGGGGCGGTACTGAGGGAGCCCCGCACTGTCGGAGGGGCGGTACTGAGGGAGCCCCGCACTGTCGGAGGGGCGGTACTGAGGGAGCGCCGCACTGTCGGAGGGGCGGTACTGAGGGAGTGCCGCACTGTCGGAGGGGCGGTACTGAGGGAGCGCCGCACTGTCGGAGGGGCGGTACTGAGGGAGCGCCGCACTGTCGGAGGGGCCGTCTTTCAGATGAGACATTAAACCGAGGCCCCCGTCTGCCCTCTCGGGTGGATGTAAAAGATCCCGGGGCCACTATTGGAAGAAGAGTAGGGGGAGTTCTCCCCGGTGTCCTGGGGCCGATATTTATCCCTCGACCAACATCACTAAAACAGAGGATCTGGGACATTATCACAGCGCTGTGTGTGGGAGCTTGCTGTGCGCAAATTGGCGTTTCGCACAATATAGCAGTGAGTGCACTCAAAGAACAGTCCTTCATTGGCCGTAACGCGCTTTAGGACGTCCGGTGGTCGTGAAAGGCGCTGTACAAATGCACGTCTTTCATTCCTTCTTACTCCACTCCTTCTTTTCTCGTTAGCCTGTGACGTTTGCCCTCTGACCTCTTTTCAATGCTCCTCCCTGGCTGGTGGGTCCTGCGCCCTTTCCCCTCTGACCTCTCCCCTCCACCCCGGCTGGTGGGACCCCGCGACCTTTCCACTCTGACCTCCCCATTCCTCCGCGGCCGGTGTGGGGGGGGCCCGCGACCTTTCTCCTCTGACCCCTCCATTCCTCCCCGGCCGGTGGGGGGTGGGGGGGGGGGCCCGCGACCTTTCCCCTCTGACCTCCCGCCTCCCACGCGAAACGCTCCGCGAGCCTTGGGACGCGGGAGTGCCGCTCGCTCACGCCAACCATTCTCTGTCCCGCCCGCAGCCAAGAAACAGGACGGCGCCATTGCCATGGAGATGCAGCCGCTGAAGAGCGCTGAGGGGGGAGAGGTGGATGAGCGGGAGAAGAGGAAGTCCCACGTGCCCAAGAAGGAGAAGTCGGTCCTGCAGGGAAAGCTGACCAAGTTGGCCGTGCAGATCGGCAAAGCGGGTAAGCAACAATCAGCAGCACGAGACGCCGTGACTTCCATTCGGCGGGAATCGGGGACAGTTCTCCTTAGAGCAGAGAAGGTCCAGGGGAGATTGGCCAGAATGGTCTCGGGGATGAGGAACTTCAGTGACATGTCGAGACTGGAGAAATTGGGGTTGTTCTCCTTGGAGCAGAGAAGGTCCAGGGGAGATTGGCCAGAATGGTCTCGGGGATGAGGAACTTCAGTGACATGTCGAGACTGGAGAAATTGGGGTTGTTCTCCTTAGAGCAGAGAAGATCCAGGGGAGATTGGCCAGAATGGTCTCGGGGAAGAGGAACTTCAGTGACATGTCGAGACTGGAGAAATTGGGGTTGTTCTCCTTGGAGCAGAGAAGGTCCAGGGGAGATTGGCCAGAATGGTCCCGGGGATGAGGAACCTCAGTGACATGTCGAGACTGGAGAAACTGGGGTTGTTCTCCTTGGAGCAGAGAAGGTCCAGGGGAGATTGGCCAGAATGGTCCCGGGGATGAGGAACTTCAGTGACGTGTCGAGACTGGAGAAGCTGGGGTTGTTCTCCTTGGAGCAGAGAAGGTCCAGGGGAGATTGGCCAGAATGGTCCTGGGGATGAGGAACTTCAGTGACATGTCAAGACTGGAGAAACTGGGGTTGTTCTCCTTGCAGCAGAGAAGGTCCAGGGGAGATTTATTAGAGATGTTCAAAATTATGAGGGTTTCTGTTCGAGTAGACCGGCAGAAACTGTTCCCAGGGGAAGGAGGGTCGGTAATCAGCATCCCAGAGTACTTAAGGAAGTGGCCCTAGAAATAGTGGATGCATTGGTGATCATGTTCCAACAGTCTATCGACTCTGGATCAGTTCCTATGGACTGGAGGGTAGCTAATGTAACACCACTTTTTAAGAAAGAAGGGAGAGAGAAAGCGGGTAATTATAGACCGGTTAGCCTGACATCAGTAATGGGGAAAATGTTGGAATCAATTATTAAAGATGAAATAGCAGCACATTTGGAAAGCAGTGACAGGATCGGTCCAAGTCAGCATGGATTTATGAAGGAGAAATCATGCTTGACAAATCTTCTGGAATTTTTTGAGGATGTAACTAGTAGAGTGGACAAGGGAGAACCAGTGGATGTGGTGTATTTGGACTTTCAAAAGGCTTTTGACAAGGTCCCACACAAGAGATTGGTGTGCAAAATCAAAGCACATGGTATTGGGGGTAATGTACTGACGTGGATAGAGAACTGGTTGGCAGACAGGAAGCAGAGAGTCGGATAAACGGGTCCTTTTCAGAATGGCAGGCAGTGACTAGTGGAATGCCGCAGTGCTCAGTGCTGGGACCCCAGCTATTTACAATATACATTAATGATTTAGACGAAGGAATTGAGTGTAATATCTCCAAGTTTGCAGATGACACTAAGCTGGGAGGCGGTGTGAGCTGTGAGGAGGATGCTAAGAGGCTTCAGGGTGACTTGGACAGGTTAGGTGAGTGGGTAAATGCATGGCAGACGCAGTATAATGTGGATAAATGTGAGGTTATCCACTTTGGTGGCAAAAACACGAAGGCAGAATATTACCTGAATGGTGACAGATTAGGAAAAGGGGAGGTGCAACGAGACCTGGGTGTCATGGTTCATCAGTCATTGAAAGTTGGCATGCAGGTACAGCAGGCGGTGAAGAAGGCAAATGGTATGTTGGCCTTCATAGCGAGAGGATTTGAGTATAGGAGCAGGGAGGTCTTACTGCAGTTGTACAGGGCCTTGGTGAGGCCACACCTGGAATATTGTGTTCAGTTTTGGTCTCCTAATCTGAGGAAGGACATTCTTGCTATTGAGGGAGTGCAGCGAAGGTTCACCAGACTGATTCCCGGGATGGCAGGACTGACATATGAAGAAAGACTGGATCAACTGGGCTTGTATTCACTGGAGTTCAGAAGGATGAGAGGGGATCTCATAGAAACATATAAAATTCTGACGGGTTTAGACAGGTTAGATGCAGGAAGATTGTTCCCGATGTTGGGGAAGTCCAGAACCAGGGGTCACAGTCTAAGGATAAGGGGTAAGCCATTTAGGACCGAGATGAGGAGAAACTTCTTCACCCAGAGAATTGTGAACCTGTGGAATTCTCTACCGCAGAGAGTTGTTGAGGCCAGTTCGTTAGATATATTCAAGAGGGAGTTAGATGTGGCCCTTACGGCTAAAGGGATCAAGGGGTATGGAGAGAAAGCAGGAATGGGGTACTGAAGTTGCATGATCAGCCATGATCTTATTTCTATGTTTCTATGTTTAACTAGAGGGACACAGATTGACGATAATCGGCGATGGAACCAGAGGGGGAGATGGGGAAGAATGTGTTTACGCAGCGAGTTGTTGTGATCGGGAACGCGCTGCCTGAAAGCTCGGTCGGAGCAGATTCAATCGTGACTTTCAAACCGGGAATTGGATAAATACTGGAAGGGGAAATGTACCGGGCTGTGGGGAAAGGGGGGGGGGGAGTGTGTGGGACTGATTGGGGTCGCTCTGTCACAGAGCCGGCACAGCACGGGGCTCGAAGGGCCCAATGGGATCCTCCTGTGCGGCGAAGGTCTTTTCGTTACAGATCACCGAGAGTTTCTCTTTTCGCCTCCGTTTGCAGGTTTGGTGATGTCCGCCATAACAGTCATCATCCTGGTGTTAAACTTTGTGATCCAGACCTTCTGGATCGAAGGGAATGTCTGGGTGATGGAATGCACACCGGTCTACGTGCAATACTTCGTCAAGTTTTTCATCATCGGAGTGACCGTGTTGGTGGTGGCCGTTCCTGAGGGTCTTCCGCTGGCCGTCACCATATCCTTAGCCTACTCCGTCAAGGTGAGTGCCCCTTTAAGAGAAGCGCTCCCTCAATACTGCCCCTCCGACAGTGCGGCGCTCCCTCAGTACTGCCCCTCCGACAGTGCGGTGTTCCCTCAGTACTGCCCCTCCGACAGTGCGGCGCTCCCTCAGTACTGCCCCTCCGACAGTGCAGCACTCCCTCAGTACTGCCCCTCCGACAGTGCGGTGCTCCCTCAGTACTGCCCCTCCGACAGTGCGGTGTTCCCTCAGTACTGCCCATCCGACAGTGCGGCACTCCCTCAGTACTGCCCCTCCGACAGTGCGGCGCTCCATCAGTACTGCCCCTCCGACAGTGCGGCGCTCCCTCAGTACTGCCCCTCCGACAGTGCGGCACTCCCTCAGTACTGCCCCTCCGACAGTGCGGTGTTCCCTCAGTACTGCCCCTCCGACAGTGCGGCACTCCCTCAGTACTGCCCCTCCGACAGTGCGGCGCTCCATCAGTACTGCCCCTCCGACAGTGCGGCGCTCCCTCAGTACTGCCCCTCCGACAGCGCAGTACGGCACTCCCTCAGTACTGCCCCTCCGACAGTGCGGCGCTCCCTCAGTACTGCCCCTCCGACAGTGCGTTGTTCCCTCAGTACTGCCCCTCCGACAGTGCGTTGCTCCCTCAGTACTGCCCCTCCGACAGTGCGGCGCTCCCTCAGTACCGCCCCTCCGACAGTGCGGCGCTCCCTCAGTACTGCCCCTCCGACAGTGCGGCGCTCCCTCAGTACCGCCCCTCCGACAGTGCGGCACTCCCTCAGTACCGCCCCTCCGACAGTGCGGCGCTCCCTCAGTACCGCCCCTCCGACAGTGCGGAGCTCCCTCAGTACCGCCCCTCCGACAGTGCGGCGCTCCCTCAGTACCGCCCCTCCGACAGTGCGGCACTCCCTCAGTACCGCCCCTGCGACAGTGCGGCACTCCCTCAGTACCGCCCCTCCGACAGTGCGGCACTCCCTCAGTACCGCCCCTCCGACAGTGCGGCACTCCCTCAGTACTGCCCCTCCGACAGTGCGGCGCTCCCTCAGTACCGCCCCTCCGACAGTGCGGCACTCCCTCAGTACCGCCCCTCCAACAGTGCGGCACTCCCTCAGTACCGCCCCTCCGACAGTGCAGCACTCCCTCAGTACTGCCCCTCCGACAGTGCGGCACTCCCCCAGTACTGCCCCTCCGACAGTGCGGCGCTCCCTCAGTACCGCCCCTCCGACAGTGAGGGGCTCCCTCAGTACTGCCCCTCCGACAGTGCGGCGTTCCCTCAGTACTGCCCCTCCGACAGTGCGGTGCTCCCTCAGTACTGCCCCTCCGACAGTGCGGAGCTCCCTCAGTACCGCCCCTCCGACAGTGAGGGGCTCCCTCAGTACTTCCCCTCCGACAGTGCGGTGCTCCCTCAGTACTGCCCCTCCGACAGTGCGGCGCTCCCTCAGTACCGCCCCTCCGACAGTGAGGGGCTCCCTCAGTACTGCCCCTCCGACAGTGCGGCGCTCCCTCAGTACCGCCCCTCCGACAGTGCGGCGCTCCCTCAGTACCGCCCCTCCGACAGTGCGGCGCTCCCTCAGTACCGCCCCTCCGACAGTGCGGCGCTCCCTCAGTACCGCCCCTCCGACAGTGCGGCGCTCCCTCAGTACTGCCCCTCCGACAGTGCGGAGCTCCCTCAGTACCGCCCCTCCGACAGTGCGGACCGGAAGGGAGCAGAGCACCCAGCTACCCGCTGGGACCCCGGGGGAGGGGGTGGGGTTGACAGTCGGAGGTCTTGTTATGCCCAGCGATCCTTGGTGCTCCGTTTTGGTTTTTCCAGAAAATGATGAAGGACAATAATCTGGTGCGACACCTGGACGCCTGCGAGACGATGGGAAACGCCACGGCAATTTGCTCGGACAAGACGGGTACCTTGACAACCAACCGCATGACTGTGGTCGAGGCCTTTGTGGGTGACGTGTTCTACAAGGAGATCCCAGCACCCAACAGTGTCCCGACCAAAATCTTGGACCTTTTGTCGCATGCCATTGCCATCAACTGCGCCTATACCACCAAGTTACTGGTAAGCGACCGGGTACTGGCGACGGGGGCACTGGTTGCCCTGGAGGGCGCAGATGGAGTTGTCCGTTCGGCCCACACGCATTAACCCACCCCCTGCAAGATTGGCGGCTGTGCCTTCAACTGCCTGGGTCCCAAGCTCTGGAACTCCCTCCCTAAACCTCTCCGCCTCTCTCTCCTCCTTTACATAGAAACATAGACAATAGGAGCAGGAGTCGGCCATTCGGCCCCTCGAGCCTGCACCATTCAATATGATCCTGGCTGATCCTCTATCCCAACACCATATTCCCGCTTTCTCCCCATACCCCTTGATGCCTTTTGTGTCTAGAAATTGATCCATCTCCCTCTTAAATATATTCAGTGACTTGGCCTCCACAGCCTTCTGTGGGAGAGAATTCCACAGGCTCACCACCCTCGGAGTGAAAACATTTCTCCTCATCTCGCTCCTAAATTTCCTACCCCGTATCCTGAGACTGTGAGCCCTTGTTCTAGACTTCCCAGCCCCGGGGAAAACATCCTCCCCGCATCCAGTCTGTCCAACCCCGTCAGAATTTTATACCTTTCAATGAGATCCCCTCTCATTCTTCTAAACTCCAGTGAATACAGGCCCAGTCGACCCAATCTCTCCTCATACGGCAGTCCTGCCCATCCCAGGAACCAGTCTGGTGAACCTTCGCTGCACTCCCTCTATGGCAAGTATATCCTTCCTTAGGTAAGGAGACCCAAACTGTACATAATACTCCAGGTGTGGTCTCACCGAGGCCCATTATGTAAGAAACAGGAGCAGGAGTCGGCCATTCGGCCCCTCGAGCCTGCTCCGCCATTTAATACGACCATGGCTGATCCGATCATAGTCTCAGCTCCACTTCCCTGCCCGCCCCCCATAACCCTTCACTCCCTTATCGCTCAAAAATCTGTCTATCTCCGCCTTAAATATATTCAATGACCCCAGCCTCCACAGCTCTCTGGGGCAGAGAATTCCACAGATTTACAACCCTCTGAGAGAAGTAATTCCTCCCCATCTTTCATTTAGGCACTCGTCGACGCAACATTGACTTCAACAATTTCACACCATATTATACCTTCTCTTACATCCTTATTATTTGCAACCCAGCTCTTCTCTCTTGCTATTGAGGGAGTGCAGTGAAGGTTCACCAGACTGATTCCCGGGATGGCGGGACTGACATTTGAAGAAAGACTGGATCGACTAGGCTTATACGCACTGGAATTTAGAAGAATGAGAGGGGATCTCATAGAAACATATAACATTCTGACGGGATTGGACAGGTTAGATGCAGGAAGAATGTTCCCGATGTTGGGGAAGTCCAGAACCAGGGGTCACAGTCTAAGGATAAGGGGTAAGCCATTTAGGACCGAGATGAGGAGAAACTTCTTCACTCAGAGAATTGTGAACCTGTGGAATTCTCTACCACAGAAAGTTGTTGATGCCCAGTTCGCTAGATATATTCAAGAGGGAGTTAGATGTGGCCCTTACGGCTAAAGGGTTCAAGGGGTATGGAGAGAAAGCAGGAAAGGGGGTACTGAGGGAATGATCTGCCATGATCTTATTGAATGGTGGTGCAGGCTCGAAGGGCCGAATGGCCTACTCCTGCACCTATTTTCTATGTTTCTATGTTTTTCTCTTTCCCAGGGCAGCTGGTCATGATTCCGCCATCTAGATGTATCTTTTGTTTCTTAACTTGTCCCATTACCATCTCGTTTTTTTCCCATCATCCCTTCTGCCTCTCTAATCTCTCCTGCCTTCCACCCCTTCCACCGACCTTCCCTTTTGTTCCTTCCTCCTCCTTCCCCGGCCCCTGAACTTGCGTAAGAATCTGTTGCGTCTCCAACTTTTCCAGTTCGCCATTCCAGCTCTGGAGCTTCAGGCAACCGCCCGGCCCCTCCCCACCCCATCCCCCGATTTCCATCGCTCCACCATCGGCGGCCGTGCCTTCAACCGCCTGGGCCCCGAGCTCTGGAACTCCCTCCCTCAACCTCTCCGCCTCGCTCTCTCTCCTCCTTTGAGACGCTCCTTCAAACCCAGCTCTTTGACCCAGCCTGTCCCAAAAATACCTGACTCAGGTATGGGCCCCTCGGACATTCGAGAGCCATCTCCTGCAAACATTGTCGATATCAGCATGTTATCTTTGTTATTTTGCTGTGTTTTAAGCACAATCTTTGTATTTGATCTGGGGCCTCGTTTCTCGACAGAGGAGAATGCCAAGGGGTGACCTGCTCGAGATCTTTAAGACTCTGAAGTGGTTTCGATCGGGTAGACCTAGAGGAGATGTTTCCACTAGCTGGGAGAGACCAGAACTAGAGGGCCATCGATATTAGATGCCGACGCAGTACAATGTGGATAAATGTGAGGTTATCCACTTTGGGGGCAAAAACACGAAGGCAGAATATTATCTGAATGGCGACAGATTAGGAAAAGGGGAGGTGCAACGAGACCTGGGTGTCATAGTACATCAGTCATTGAAAGTTGGCATGTAGGTACAGCAGGCGGTGAAGAAGGCAAATAGTATGTTGGCCTTCATAGCGAGAGGAATTGAGTATAGGAGCAGGGAGGTCTTACTGCAGTTGTACAGGGCCTTAGTGAGGCCCCACCTGGAATATTGTGTACAGTTTTGGTCTCCTAATCTGAGGAAGGACATTCTTGCTATTGAGGGAGTGCAGCGAAGGTTCACCAGACTGATTCCCGGGATGGCAGGACTGACATATGAAGAAAGACTGGATCGACTAGGATTATACTCATTGGAATTTAGAAGAATGAGAGGGGATCTCATAGAAACATATAAGATTCTGACGGGACTGGACAGGTTAGATGCAGGAAGAATGTTCCCGATGTTGGGGAAGTCCAGAGCCAGGGGATACAGTCTAAGGATAAGGGGTAAGCCATTTAGGACCGAGATGAGGAGAAACTTCTTCACCCAGAGAATTGTGAACCTGTGGAATTCTCTACCACAGAAAGTTGTTGAGGCCAGTTCGTTAGACATATTCAAAAGGGAGTTAGATGTGGCCCTTACGGCTAAAGGGATCAAGGGGTATGGCGAGAAAGCAGGAATGGGGTACTGAGGGAATGATCAGCCATGATCTTATTGAATGGTGGTGCAGGCTCGAAGGGCCGAATGGCCTACTCCTGCACCTATTTTCTATGTTTCTATGTGAGACCGTCACTGATAAACCCAATGGGGAATTCAGGAGAAGCATCGTTACCCAGAGAGCGGTGAGAATGTGGGACTCGCTGCCACAGGGAGGGGTGGAGGCGAATAGCAGCGATGCATTTAAGGGGAGGCTGGATAAACACACGAGGGGGAAAGGAATGGAAGGAGATGGTGATGGGGTGCGGAGAGACTGGAGAAGCCGGGGTTGTTCTCCTTGGAGCAGAGAAGGTTGAGAGGAGATTTGATCGAGGGGTTCACAATCATGAGGGGTGTGGACAGAGACAGAGAGAAACTGTTCCCATTGGTGTAAGGGCGGAGAATCAGAGGACATGGATTTAAGGCGATTGGCAGAAGAACCAAAGACCACATGAGGAAAAACGTGGTTAAGATCGGGAACGCGTTGCCTGAGAGGACGGTGGAGGCAGACTCAATCGCGGCTTTCAAAATGGAGTTGGATAAATACCTAACGGAAGTAATTTGCTGTGCTACGGGGAAAGGGCGGGGGTGTGGGACTGGCTGAGGTGCTCTTGCAGAGAGCCGGCACGGGCCCGACAGGCCCAAAGGCCCCCTGCCGTGCGGTAACCGTTCGATATGACTCCCCGATCCAAAGAACGAATCTCGTGATCGATTACTCAGCGTAAGCCTAACATCTCTCTCTCTCTCTCTCTCTCTCTCTCTCTTTCCTGACTCGGATTTTCTCCCTTCCCCCCCCCCACCCCACCAACCCCCCGACAGGCCCCGGAGATCGAAGGCGGGCTGCCTCGCCAAATCGGGAACAAGACCGAGTGCGCCCTGCTGGGATTCACGCGGGACCTGAAGCGGGACTACCAGGCCATTCGCAACCAGATCCCCGAGGAGCAGCTCTACAAGGTTTACACCTTCAACTCGATGCGCAAGTCCATGAGCACCATCATCCAGATGCCTGATGGCAACTTCCGTCTTTTCTGCAAGGGAGCCTCCGAGATTGTCCTGAAGAAGTGCGTGCTTTAGCTCTCTCGTTTGCGCGGGAGTATGGGACTAGGCCCAGTCAGCCCACTTCGGGCCTGTTACCATAGGAACGGGAGTATGGGACTAGGCCCAGTCAGCCCCCTTCGGGCCTGTTACCATAGCAACGGGAGTATGGGACTAGGCCCAGTCAGCCCCCTTCGGGCCTGTTACCATAGAAACGGGAGTATGGGACTAGGCCCAGTCAGCCCACTTCGGGCCTGTTACCATAGGAACGGGAATATGGGACTCGGCCCAGTCAGCCCACTTCGGGCCTGTTACCATAGGAACGGGAGTATGGGACTAGGCCCAGTCAGCCCACTTCGGGCCTGTTACCATAGGAACGGGAGTATGGGACTAGGCCCAGTCAGCCCACTTCGGGCCTGTTACCATAGGAACGGGAGTATGGGACTAGGCCCAGTCAGCCCACTTCGGGCCTGTTACCATAGGAACGGGAGTATGGGACTAGGCCCAGTCAGCCCCCTTCGGGCCTGTTACCATAGGAACGGGAGTATGGGAGTTGGCCCAGTCAGTCCCCTTCGGGCCTGTTACCATAGCAACGGGAGTATGGGACTAGGCCCATTCAGCCCCCTTCGGGCCTGTTACCATAGCAACGGGAGTATGGGACTAGGCCCAGTCAGCCCCCTTCGGGCCTGTTACCATAGCAACGCGAGTATGGGATTAGGCCCAGTAAGCCCCCTTCGGGCATGTTACTCTGGGAGTGTTTGATGGGGACAGTTCAGAGGGAGCTTTACTCTGTATCTAACTCCCTGTACCTGTCCTGGGAGTGTTTGATGGGACAGTGTAGAGGGAGCTTTACTCTGTATCTAACCCCCTGTACCTGCCCTGGGAGTGTTTGATGGGGACAGTGTAGAGGGAGCTTTACTCTGTATCTAACCCCGTGCTGTACCTGCCCTGGGAGTGTTTGATGGGACAGTGTAGAGGGAGCTTTACTCTGTATCTAACCCCCTGTACCTGCCCTGGGAGTGTTTGATGGGGACAGTGTAGAGGGAGCTCGACTCTGTATCTAACCCCCTGTACCTGCCCTGGGAGTGTTCGATGGGACAGTGTAGAGGAAGCTTTACTCTGTATCTAATCCCCTGTACCTGCCCTGGGAGTGTTTGATGGGGACAGTGTAGAGGGAGCTTTACTCTGTATCTAACCCCGTGCTGTACCTGCCCTGGGAGTGTTTGATGGGACAGTGTAGAGGAAGCTTTACTCTGTATCTAATCCCCTGGACCTGCCCTGGGAGTGTTTGATGGGGACAGTGTAGAGGGAGCTTTACTCTGTATCTAACCCCCTGTACCTGCCCTGGGAGTGTTCGATGGGACAGTGTAGAGGAAGCTTTACTCTGTATCTAATCCCCTGTACCTGCCCTGGGAGTGTTTGATGGGGACAGTGTAGAGGGAGCTTTACTCTGTATCTAACCCCGTGCTGTACCTGCCCTGGGAGTGTTTGATGGGACAGTGTAGAGGAAGCTTTACTCTGTATCTAATCCCCTGTACCTGCCCTGGGAGTGTTTGATGGGGACAGTGTAGAGGGAGTTTTACTCTGTATCTAACCCCCTGTACCTGCCCTGGGAGTGTTTGATGGGACAGTGTAGAGGGAGCTTTACTCTGTATCTAACCCCCTGTACCTGCCCTGGGAGTGTTTGATGGGACAGTGTAGAGGGAGCTTTACTCTGTATCTAACCCCGTGCTGTACCTGCCCTGGGAGTGTTTGATGGGACAGTGTAGAGGGAGCTTTACTCTGTATCTAACCCCGTGCTGTACCTGCCCTGGGAGTGTTTGATGGGACAGTGTAGAGGGAGCTTTACTCTGTATCTAACCCCCTGTACCTGCCCTGGGAGTGTTTGATGGGACAGTGTAGAGGGAGCTTTACTCTGTATCTAACCCCCTGGACCTGCCCTGGGAGTGTTTGATGGGACAGTGTAGAGGGAGCTTTACTCTGTATCTAACCCCCTGGACCTGCCCTGGGAGTGTTTGATGGGACAGTGTAGAGGGAGATTTACTCTGTATCTAACCCCCTGGACCTGCCCTGGGAGTGTTTGACGGGACAGTGTAGAGGGAGCTTTACTCTGTATCTAACCCCCTGGACCTGCCCTGGGAGTGTTTGATGGGGACAGTGTAGAGGGAGCTTTACTCTGTATCTAACCCCCTGGACCTGCCCTGGGAGTGTTTGATGGGACAGTGTAGAGGGAGCTTTACTCTGTATCTAACCCCCTGGACCTGCCCTGGGAGTGTGTGATGGGACCGAAGCGGTGACTGATTGACGTGGTGCTCTGGCCCTTCCTCAGGTGCACCAGCATTCTCGGCGCTGAAGGCGAGACCAGGACCTTCCGGCCGCTCGACCGCGATCAGATGGTGAAGAACACCATCGAGCCCATGGCGTGCAACGGGCTACGGACCATCTGCGTGGCCTATCGCGACTTGCCCGCCCTGCCGGAGCCCGACTGGGACGACGAGGTCGCGATCGTCAGCAACCTGGTGTGCCTGTGCGTTGTGGGGATCGAGGACCCTGTCCGTCCGGAGGTAACGCCCGCTCCAACCGCGCCTTCCTGCGCTCTGCCTTCCCATCGCTCTCCTGCCCTGTCCTCCCAACCTCCGGGGCCCTCAGCTGGTCCCGAACTCTGCTGCCTGTTGTGAAGCTACCTTCATCTTTTCCCTTTGTTGCTTTCAACCTCGAATTACACGCGCACTACACACACACAGGTTCACAATTCTCCGAGTGAAGAAGTTTCTCCTCATCTCGGTCCTAAATGGCTTACCCCTTACCCTTAGACTGTGACCCCTGGTTCTGGACTTCCCCAACATCGGGAACATTCTTCCCGCATCTAACCTGTCCAGTCCCGTCAGAATTTTATATGTTTCTATGAGATCCCCTCTCATTCTTCTAAATTCCAGTCATTATAAGCTTTGTCGATCCTGTATTTCTTGATAGGTCAGTCCAGCCATCCCGGGAATCAGTCTGGTGAACCTTCGCTGCACTCCCTCAGTAGCAAGAATGTCCTTCCTCAGATTAGGAGACCAAAACTGAACACAATATTCCAGGTGAGGCCTCACCAAGGCCCTGTACAACTGCAGTAAGACCTCCCTGCTCCTATACTCAAATCCTCTCGCTATGAAGGCCAACATGCCATTTGCCTTCTTCACCGCCTGCTGTACCTGCATGGCCAACTTTCAATGACTGATGAACCATGACACCCAGGTCTCGTTGCACCTCCCCTTTTCCTAATCTGTCACTATTCAGATAATATTCTGCCTTCCTGTTTTTGCCACCAAAGTGGATAACCTCACATTTATCCCCATGATACTGCATCTGCCATGCATTTGCCCACTCACCTAACCTGTCCAAGTCACCCTGCAGCCTCTTAGTGTCCTCCTCACAGCTCACACTGCCACCCAGCTTAGTGTCGTCTGCAAACTTGGAGATATTACACTCAATTCCTTCGTCTAAATCATTGATATATATTGTAAACAGCTGGGGTCCCAGCACTGAACCCTGCGGCACCCCACTAGTCACTGCCTGCCATTCTGAAAAGGACCCGTTTATCCCGACTCTCTGCTTCCTGTCTGCCAACCAGTTCTCTATCCACGTCAGTACATTACCCCCAAGACCATGTGCTTTGATTTTGCACACCAATCTCTTGTGTGGGACCTTGTCCAAAGCCTTGCATAGTAACAAAGGTACACTCAAATACTTCATCGAAGCGAGGATGACTTGCTCCCACGCCAAAAGGGATGAGTTCACAGGTGTTCCAATGACGGACCTAATATTCCAGATCCCGAACTACATCCTGAACGGCGGGAGATGCCTGTGGCTGGATTGTTTTAACGTGGGGTGACCGTTGTACACCAGCCACCACACGGGGCTTGACAGAGCGAGGTCTGGGTCCAGGGGCAAGGGTCAACCAGGACGACTGGAGACCAGCTCTGCTGCACGGGCCCAGTGCGCCCACATATCGCACACAGTGTGGGCTGGGCCCCCGTGCTGACCCCTGGGCCCTCGGCTCCCCTGGGCCCCCCCGATCACGTCCCTCCACAGTCTCTCGCCGCTCCTTCGCCCCCCCCGACCTGCTGTACCTGCCCGCGCTCCGATCACCGCCCTGGGCCTTGGTGACGTCACTCTCCGCTCGCGCTGTGTCTCGCCGTGGTACCCTGCCTCGCTGCCCCTGGCCGCTGATGCTTTCCCGCAGGTGGGGGCCTCAAACCTCAAACCCTTAACAGGCAGACAAGCGACCAGCCGCTCATTATCCCGAAGTCACGTCTCACTGCCACAAATCGACCCCCACCATGATGTCCTGTCAACACACAGGTGATCAGAGAGACACACTTCAATGGCGAAATGGCTCCATCTCGTCCAGCTGCCTGTTCCGGTCCAAACACCCGCTTTTTAATCCAAACTTCAAACTTCAACTAGGAACCCTTTCGATATCGCCGCGCTGCGCCGAAGCAAAGCCTTTCAGAAATGCAGGCTGGCGCTCCCACACTGCTCCCGTGTCCGAACTCGCACTCCGTCCCGTTTCCCCCATCGATGCCCTGTGCTCGCTGACCAACGTTGGCAACCGGTCCGTCAGCGCCTCCATTTCAAAATCCTCCTCACCTTCATCGCGGCCCTGGACAACGTGGACCATTCCCCATACCTCGGGAGCCTCCTATCAACAAGGGCAGACATCGGCGACGAGGTCCAACACCGTCTCCAGTGCGCCAGAGCAGCCTTCGGCCGCCCGAGGAAAAGAGTGTTCGAAGACCAGGCCCTCAAATCCACCAGCAGGCTCATGGTCTACAGGGCTGTAGTGATACCCGCCCTCCTGTATGGCTCAGAGTCATGGACCATGTACAGTAGACACCTCAAGTCGCTGGAGAAATAGAAAGATAGACATGTACAGCGCAGAAGGAGGCCATTCCGGCCCATCGTGTCCGCGCCGGCCGACAAAGAGCCGCCCGGCCCTCGGTCAGCAGCCCTGAAGGTTACATATAAACCCATGAACAATGGTGGAAAGGCACCCGGCCCAACCAGTCCGCCCCACACAACTGCGACACCCCTCACACGGAAACATTCTACACTCCTCCCCAACCGGAGCCATGTGATCTCCTGGGAGAGGCAAAAACCTGATCAAAACCCAGGCCAATTTAGGGAGAAAAAATCTGGGAAAATTCCTCTCCGACCCACCCAGGCGATCGACACTAGCCCAGGAGATCACCCTGGCCGTATTCTATTCCCTGCAGTACTTACCGTTATATCTGCTCCATCCAACAAAAGGTCATCCAGTCTAATCCCACTAGATGATACCACCAACGCTGTCTCCGCAAGATCCTGCAAATCCCCTGGGAGGACAGACGCACCAACGTTAGCGTCCTCGACCAGGCCCAACATCCCCAGCATCGAAGCACTGACCACACTCGACCAGCTCCGCTGGGCAGGGCCACATTGTCCGCATGTCCCCGACACAAGACTCCCAAAGCGAGCGCTCTACTCGGAACTCCTTCACGGCAAACGAGCCAAAGGTGGGCAGAGGAAACGTTACAGGGACCACCCTCAAAGCCTCCCTGATAAAGTGCAACATCCCCACCGACACCTGGGAGTCCCTGGGCCCAAAGACCAGTCCGCCCTGAGTGGAGGAAGTGCATCCGGGAGGGCGCTGAGCACCTCGAGTCTCGTCGCCGAGAGCGTGCAGAAACCAAGCGCAGGCAGCGGAAGGAGCGTGCGGCAAACCAGTCCCACCCTCCCCTTCCTTCAACCACTGTCTGTCCCACCCTGTGACAGGGACTGTGGTTCCCGTATTGGACTGTTCAGCCACCTGAGGACTCGTGTTAAGAGTGGAAGCAAGTCTTCCTCGATTCCGAGGGACTGCCTGTGATGATGAATCTCCTCCAGCCCCTACAACCCTTCAAGATCTCTGCAGTCCTCTAATTCTGTCCTCTTGCATATCTCCCGATTACCATCGTTCCACCATTGCCTCCTTGGGCCCTAATCTCTGGAGATCCCTCTCTGAACCTGTCTGTCTCTCCCTTCTTCCTTAAGACTCTCCTTAAAATCTACCTCTTTGACCAAGCTTCGAAACTTAACTGGACCAGCCACATAAATACTGTGGCCACAAGAGCGGGTCAGAGGCTGGGTATTCTGCAGCCAGTGTCTCACCTCCTGACTCCCCAAAGCCTCTCCACCATCTACAACCCACAAGTCAGGAGTGTGATGGAACACTCCCCACTTGCCTGGATGAGTTGCAGCTCCAACAACACTCGAGAAGCTCGACACCATCCAGGACAAAGCAGCCCCGCTCGATGGGCCCCGCTCCCCACCACCTCCAACACTCCCTCCCTCCACCACCGGCGCACCGTGGCTGCAGTGTGCACCGTCCACAAGATGCACCGCGGCAACTCGCCAAGGCTTCTTCGGCCCACCTCCCAAACCCGCGACCTCTACCGCCCAGAAGGTCAAGGGCAGCAGGTCCATGGGAACACCATCACCTCCACGTTCCCCTCCCAGTCACACACCATCCCTCGACTTGGAAATATATCGGCCGTTCCTCCATCGTCGCTGGGTCCCAATCCTGGAACTCCCTCCCTAACAGCACTGTGGGAGCACCTTCACCACACGGACTGCAGCGGTTCAAGAAGGGGGCTCACCACCACCTTCTCAAGGGAATTAGGGACGGGCAATAAATGCCGGCCTTGCCAGCGAGGCCCACAACCCAGGAACGAATAATAACCAAGCTTTTATCATCAGTCCTAATATCTCCTTATGTGGCTCGGTGTCATATTTAAGTCTGATTTCCCCTCCAGGGAAACACCTCATGCTGTTTTACTACATTAAAGGTGCTATATAAGTGTAAGTTGTTGTTATTGACCAGAAAAAAAACGTTCATTTCCATCGTACCTTCCACAGCCCCAATGTCCCTAATCGCTTTCGAACCAAGGACGTCTTTTGAAGTGTCGTCAGTGCTGTAATCATAGAACCACACAGCACAGGAGGATCCCACTGGGCCCCTCGAGCCCCGTGCTGTGCCGGCCCGGTGACAGAGCGACCCCAATCAGTCCCACACTCCCCCCTGCCCTTTCCCCACAGCCCCGGCACATTTCCGCTCCCAGTATTTATCCAATTCCCGGTTTGAAAGTCACGATTGAATCTGCTCCGACCGAGCTTTCAGGCAGCGCGTTCCCGATCACAACCCTTCCACGTTTTCAACACCTCGATTAACTCTCCCCTTAACCTTCTCTGCTCTAAGGAGAATAATCCCAGCATCTCCAGTCTCTCCACGTAACCAACACTCCCTGACAGCGGAATAATGTCGTCCTGATCAAGGAGATGCGACTTCAGTTTACATGAGATATATGTTACAGAACATCAGAAACAGGAGCAGGAGTCGGCCATTCGGCCCCTCGAGCCTGCTCCGCCATTTAATACGATCATGGCTGATCCGATCATGGACCCAGCTCCACTTCCCTGCCCGTCCCCTTATCCCCTTATCGGTTAAGAAACTGTCTATCTCTGTCTTAAATATATTCAATGTCCCGGCTTCCACAGCTCTCTGAGGCAGCGAATTCCACAGATTTACAACCCTCTGAGAGAAAAAATTCCTCCTCATCTCAGTTTTAAATGGGCGGCCCCTTATTCTGAGACCATGCCCCCTAGTTCTAGTCTCCCCCATCAGTGGAAACATCCTCTCTGCATCCACCTTGTCAAGCCCCCCTCATAATCTTATACGTTTCGATAAGATCACCTCTCATTCTTCTGAACTCCAATGAGTAGAGGCCCAACCTCCTCAACCTTTCCTCATAAGTCAACCCCCTCATCCCCGGAATCAACCGAGTGAACCTTCTCTGAACTGCCTCCAAAGCAAGTATATCCTTTCGTAAATACGGAAACCAAAACTGCACGCAGTACTCCAGGCGTGGCCTCACCAATACCCTGTATAACTGGAGCAAGACTTCCCTGCTTTTATACTCCATCCCCCTTTGCAATAAAGGCCAAGATACCATTGGCCTTCCTGATCACTTGCTGTACCTGCATACTAACCTTTTGTGTTTCATGCACAAGTAACCCCCAGGTCCCGCTGTACTGCAGCACTTTGCAAGCTTTCTCCATTTAAATAATAACTTGCTCTTTGATTTTTTTCTGCCAAAGTGCATGACCTCACACTTTCCCACATTATACTCCATCTGACAAATTTTTGCCCACTCACTGAGCCTGTCTGTGTCCTTTTACAGATTTTGTGTCCTCCTCACACATTGCTTTTCCTCCCATCGTTGTATCATCAGCAGAGAAGATCCGGGGGGAGCTTGACCAGAATGGTCCCGTGGATGAGGGCCTTCAGTGACGGGGAGGGACTGGAGAAGCCGGGGTTGTTCCCCTCGGAGCAGAGAAGGTTGAGGGGAGATTTAATCGAGGTGTTCACAATCACGAGGGGTTTTGATTGAGTCGATCGGGAGAAGCTGTTCCCTGGGGGCAGGAGGGTGGGTAACCAGAGGGACACAGATTGACGATAATCGGCGATGGAACCAGAGGGGGAGATGGGGGGAGAATGTGTTTACGCAGCGAGTTGTTGTGATCGGGAACGCGCTGCCTGAAAGCTCGGTCGGAGCAGATTCAATCGTGACTTTCAAACTGGGAAATTGGATAAATACTGGGAGGGGAAATGTGCCGGGGCTGTGGGGAAAGGGCAGGGGGGGGAGTGTGGGACTGATTGGGGTCGCTCCGTCACTGAGCCGGCACAGCACGGGGCTCGAGGGGCCCAATGGGATCCTCCTGTGCCGTACGATGTTCTGGTTTATTTGCCCTTCATAATTCAGTTATTTTTCTGTAGGTCCCAGACGCCATCCGAACGTGCCAGCGAGCTGGTATCACTGTCCGCATGGTGACGGGCGACAACATCAGCACCGCGCGGGCTATCGCGGCTAAGTGTGGTATCCTTCTACCCGGGGAGGACTTCCTGTGCATTGAGGGCAAAGAGTTCAACACCCGGATTCGGAATGAGAAGGGCGAGGTGAGAGACTCAACGGCTCACCACCCACACTCGCGCAAAAAAATCCCATCTCTCTCTCTCACACGTTCTTTTCTTCCTGCTCCAGATAGACTAAGTCCTCTAACGCTCTCCTGATCCAGATATCCCAGGTCCTCTAACGCTCTCCTGATCCAGATATCCCAGGTCCTCTAACCTTCTCCTGATCCAGATATCCCAGGTCTTTCAATCTTCTCCTGATCCAGATATCCCAGGTCCTCTAACCTTCTCCTGATCCAGATATCCCAGGTCTTTCAATCTTCTCCTGCTCCAGATATCCCAGGTCTTTCAATCTTCTCCTGCTCCAGATATCCCAGGTCATCTAACCTTCTCCTGCTCCAGATATTCCAGGTCCTCTAACCTTCTCCTGATCCAGATATCCCAGGTCCTCTAACCTTCTCCTGATCCAGATATCCCAGGTCTTTCAATCTTCTCCTGCTCCAGATATCCCAGGTCATCTAACCTTCTCCTGCTCCAGATATCCCAGGTCCTCTAACCTTCTCCTGATCCAGATATCCCAGGTCCTTCAATCTTCTCCTGCTCCAGATATCCCAGGTCATCTAACCTTCTCCTGATCCAGATATCCCAGGTCCTCTAACCTTCTCCTGATCCAGGTATCCCAGGTCCTCTAACCTTCTCCTGATCCAGATATCCCAGGTCCTCTAACCTTCTCCTGATCCAGATATCCCAGGTCCTCTAACCTTCTCCTGATCCAGATATCCCAGGTCCTCTAACCTTCTCCTGATCCAGATATCCCAGGTCCCCTAACCTTCTCCTGCTCCAGATATCCCAGGTCATCTAACCTTCTCCTGCTCCAGATATCCAAGGTCCCCTAACCTTCTCCTGATCCAGATATCCCAGATCCCCTAACCTTCTCCTGATCCAGATATCCCAGGTCCCCTAACCTTCTCCTGCTCAAGATATCCCAGGTCCCCTAACCTTCTCCTGATCCAGATATCCCAGGTCCCCTAACCTTCTCCTGATCCAGATATCCCAGGTCCCCTAACCTTCTCCTGATCCAGATATCCCAGGTCCCCTAACCTTCTCCTGCTCCAGATATTCCAGGTCCTCCAACGCTCTCCTGGCCGGTCTCCCACCTTCCACCCTCCATAAACTTCAGCTCATCCAGAACTCGGCAGCCCCCGTGTCCTAACTCGCACCGAGTCCCACTCACCCATCACCCACTGTGCTCACTGCCCCGTGCCCTAACTCACACCGAGTCCCACTCACCCATCCCCCCCTGTGCTCACTGCCCCGTGTCCTAACTCGCACCAAGTCCCACTCACCCATCACCCCTGTGCTCACTGACCCGTGTCCTAACTCGTACCGAGTCCCGCTCACCCATCACCCCCTGTGCTCACTGCCCCGTGTCCTAACTCTCACCGAGTCCCGCTCACCCATCACCCACTGTGCTCACTGCCCCGTGTCCTAACTCGCACCGAGTCCCGCTCACCCATCACCCACTGTGCTCACTGCCCCGTGTCCTAACTCGCACCGAGTCCCGCTCACCCATCACCCACTGTGCCCACTGCCCCGTGTCCTAACTCGTACCGAGTCCCGCTCACCCATCACCCCTGTGCTCACTGCCCAGTGTCCTAACTCGCACCGAGTCCCACTCACGCATCACCCCTGTGCTCACTGCCCTGTGTCCTAACTCACACAGAGTCCCTCTCACCCATCACCCCCTGTGCTCACTGCCCCGTGTCCTAACTCGCACCGAGTCCCGCTCACCCATCACCCCCTGTGCTCACTGCCCCGTGTCCTAACTCGCACCGAGTCCCGCTCACCCATCACCCCCTGTGCTCACTGCCCCGTGTCCTAACTCGCACCGAGTCCCACTCACCCATCACCCCCTGTGCTCACTGCCCCGTGTCCTAACTCGCACCGAGTCCCACTCACCCATCACCCCCTGTGCTCACTGCCCCGTGTCCTAACTCGCATCGAGTCCCACTCACCCATCCCCCCCTGTGCTCACCGCCCCGTGTCCTAACTCGCACCGAGTCCCACTCACCCATCACCCCATGTGCCCCGTGTCCTAACTCGCACCGAGTCCCACTCACCCATCACCCCCAGTGCTTACTGACACGTGTCCTAACTCGCACCCAGTCCCACTCACCCATCACCCCCTGTGCTCACCGACCTACCTTGGCTCCCGGTTCGACAACGCCTCGATTTCAAAATTCTCATCAAGTCCCACCATGATCTCCTCATCCCCCCACCATGCCCCCCCATCTCTGTAACCACCTGCATCCCCTACAACCCTCCTGCGATCTCTGCGTTGATCCAATTCCGGTCTCTTGCACATACCCCTCGCCCCCATTTCCATCGCTCTGCCATCGGTGGCCATGCTTTCAGCTGCCTGGGGCCCCGGGGCTCTGGATTTCCCTCCCTCAACCTCTCTGCCTCTCTCTCCTTCTTTCAGGTGACCCAACGCTGGGCCGAACAGGTCGGTTTTTCAGGAGCGTGTTAAAGAAGGAGAGAGAGGCGGAGAGCTTTAGGGAGGGCGCTCCAGAGCTCAGTATCTCCTCGATATCCCCAATATTTCCTTGTGTGGCTCGGTGTCTGAATGTTGTTGGATAATCGCTTCCAGAAAGAGCCTCAGGATGTTAACGGCTCGACATAAATGCACGTTGAAGGAGTGGGGTGATGGGAGTGGGTCAGATTCGGAAGAGCGGACATGGGACGTACGGGAGAGAGCGTTTCTGGGATAAGGGCATCGAAGGGTGACACACTGTAAGATTTCTAAATCCCTGGCATTAAATTGACAGCAAGAACGATTCTTTTAAAACAATTTTGAATCGTTTATTAAAACGCACACGTGCACATCTATCAGAGAAACAACAGTCCTTAGCTATCCTACAGATCTATTTAGTTACAACAGATACAGTGATGTTACAATTAAAAGACGGTATAAAAATTTATACTCAACTTCCCTCTGGCAAAGCTGGGGATGTTGGCCTGGATGAGGACGCTAACGTTGGTGCATCTGTTCTCCGCAAGATCCTGCAAATCCCCCGGGAGGACAGACACACCAACGTTAGCGTCCTCGACCAGGCCCAACATCCCCAGCATCGAAGCACTGACCACACTCGACCAGCTCCGCTGGGCAGGGCCCACATTGTCCGCATGTCCCCCCAGACACGAGACTCCCCAAAGCAAGCGCTCTACTCGGAACTCCTTCACGGGCAAACGAGCCAAAGGTGGGCAGAGGGAACGTTACAAGGGGACCACCCTCAAAGCCTCCCTGATAAAGTGCAACATCCCCCACCGACACCTGGGAGTCCCTGGGCCCAAAGACCAGTCCTGCCCTAAGTGGAGGGAGTGCATCCGGGAGGGGCGCTGAGCACCTCGAGTCTCGTCGCCGAGAGCGTGCAGAAACCAAGCGCAGGCAGCGGAAGGAGCGTGCGGCAAACCTGTCCCACCCTCCCCTTCCCTCAACCACTGTCTGTCCCACCTGTGACAGGGACTGTGGTTCCCGTATTGGGCTGTTCAGCCACGTGAGGCCTCGTGTTAAGAGTGGAAGCAAGTCTTCCTCGATTCCGAGGGGCTGCCTGTGATGATGATTTAACACTGTAGCGTTTCTGTATAATCTACACTTTTAACATGAATGGGACTAAAGTTGCGAGCGGAGGTTTCCTGGGATGAGCGTGGGATTCCGTTGGAGAGGCCTTCTCTTCCCGTGCTGCGGAGCGCGGGAGCGTGTGAGTGCTCAGCCAATCAGGAACAGTGTTCTCAATTAATAACCATCGGAATGTCGTATCATTGCTATTAATCGGGGAAAAAAACCCAAACACACTGAACACCAAATAAAAAATAAAAAAGCACACCCCACATAATTAAAATTCATTGAAATTAAAGTTAATAAACATCTTGGAGAAAAAAAGTTTTTAAAAGTTTTTTTAAGTATGGTTTAAAATAAATTTAAAGTCGGGTTTTACACATTGAGTGCGTATTTTTTAATGTTTGTTTTAAGACTCTCACGCCTGTAAAAGTTGGCTATGCACCCGGTTTTATCAGGCGCGAGAGTTTTGAGGACATTTGACGGGCAAAGTGTGATTAAATCCCACAATCCTGCCCGTGCAAGTGTCCTCGCACCCGAGATCTGGAGGATCGATCTAGCTCCAGCTCGACCGATCGGAAAAGCTGAATTCTCTACGCATGTGCATTGTGCGCTGAAAACCGGCTTTTGTGATGCCCTCCCGGGTCCACAGACACTCCGTATGCACCCCGTACACACTCGGTACGCACCCCGTACACACCCCGTACGCACTCCGTACGCACCCTGTACACACCCCGTACACACTCGGTACACACCCCGTACACACCCCGCACACCTGTGTACACACCCTGTACACACCCCTTACACACCCCGCACACCCATGTACACACTGTGTATCCTCATACGCGCCCCGTACACGCCCCATACACACCCCATACGCACCCCGTACACGCCCCGTACACACCCCGTACGCACCCCATACAGACTCCATACACACTGCGTATACACCTCATACGCACCCCATACACACCCCATACACACTCCATACACACCCCATACACGCCCCATACACACCCCATACGCGCCCCGTACACGCCCCGTACACACCCCGTACGCACCCCATACAGACTCCATACACACTGCGTATACACCTCATACGCACCCCATACACACCCCATACACACTCCATACACACCCCATACGCGCCCCGTACACGACCCGTACACACTCCGTACACGCTCTGTACACACTGCGTATACATCCTGTACATACCCCGTACACACTCCGTACACTTTGTGCACACACCCCGTACACACCTCGTACACCCCGTGTACACACCCCGTACACACTGCGTATACACCCCGTACGCACGCCGTACGCACCCCGTACACACCCAGTACACATCCCGTACACATCATGTACACACCCCGTACACATTCCGTACACATCCCGTACACACCCCATACACAGCCCGTACACACCCTGTACACACCCTGTACACACTGCGTACACACTCTGTACACATCCCGTACACACTCCGTACACACTACGTATACACCCCATATGCACCCCGTACGCACCGCGTACACACCCCGTACACATCCCGTACACACCCTGTACACACTGTGTACATACCCCGTTCACACTCCGTACACCCCGTACACACCCCGTACACTCCGTGTACACACCCCGTACACACTCAATACACACCCCGTACACACCCGGTACACACCTTGTACACACTCTGTACACAGCCCATACACTTCGTGTACACACCCCATACGCACCCCGTACACACTGCACACACACTGTGTACACACCCCGTACACACTGTGTACACACCCCGTACAGACCTGGGAAGGCCGGGATTTCTGGGCCTATAATATATATATATATACAGAATCAGTTTTATCATTACTAAACACTTTTACTCTTACTCGGACACACGCGCGCACTCAGACTCACGAGCTTACACTTACCCCGGGGGTGGGGGGGGTACGTTTGACCTCATTCGCTCTTAACGTGGTTTCTTCTCCCCACTGCCCCCACACCCCCCTCTAACCGGTTTCTCCCTCCTGCCCGTGCAGATAGAGCAGGAACGGCTGGACAAAGTGTGGCCCAGGCTGAGAGTGTTGGCTCGCTCCTCTCCGACGGACAA
The DNA here is from genome assembly GCF_044704955.1 of Pristiophorus japonicus. Taxonomy (NCBI): domain Eukaryota; kingdom Metazoa; phylum Chordata; class Chondrichthyes; family Pristiophoridae; genus Pristiophorus; species Pristiophorus japonicus. The sequence goes on along the minus strand of NW_027254389.1, from coordinate 122,617 downwards.
GCACACCCTGGTGAAAGGTAGGCTCTGGCATCGCCGGTTGGCGCTGCTCTCGCCGTCGTTAGCGGGGCCGGGCCGTGCCGTCCTGGGCCGATAGCCGGATCGGTCGGGGGAGCTGTCTTAAGGGCCATCGTCACCATGGGCGGTCCCTCGGGTCGAGGAAGACTTGCTTCCACGTCAAAAAGGTTCACGGGTGTTCCAATGAAGGACCCGGTATTCCCGGATCCCGAACTGCATCCCGAAGGGCGGATGATGCCTGTGGGTGGATTGTTTTAACGTGGGGTGCCCGTTGCACACCAGCCACCACACGGGGCTTGACAGAGCGAGGTCTGGGTCCAGGGGGCAAGGGTCAACCAGGACGACTGGAGACCAGCTCTGCTGCACGGGCCCAGTGCGCCCACATATCGCACACAGTGTGGGCTGGGCCCCGTGCTGCCCCCTGGGCCCTCGCCTCTCCTGGGCCCCGAACTCGCGCCTCTCCCGGGCCCCGATCACGTCCCCCTATTCACTGGAGCTTAGAAGGATGAGAGGGGACCTCATAGAAACATGTAATATTCTGACGGGACTGGACAGGTTAGATGCAGGAAGAATGTTCCCGATGTTGGGGAAGTCCAGAACCAGGGGTCACAGTCTAAGGATAAGGGGTAAGCCATTTAGGACCGAGATGAGGAGAAACTTCTTCACCCAGAGAATTGTGAACCTGTGGAATTCTCTACCGCAGAAAGTTGTTGAGGCCCAGTTCGTTAGATATATTCAAAAGGGAGTTAGATGTGGCCCTTACGGCTAAAGGGATCAAGGGGTATAGAGAGAAAGCAGGAAAGGGGTACTGAGGGAATGATCAGCCATGATCTTATTGAATGGTGGTGCAGGCTCGAAGGGCCGAATGGCCGACTCCTGCACCTATTTTCTATGGTTCTCTCGTCGCTCCTTCGCCCCGACCTCACCGCTCCTGCTGTACCGGCCCACGCTCCAATCACCGACCTGGGTCTTGGTGACGTCCCTCTGCGCTGCCATCGCTCTTCTGCACCGGCGCTCGCTGCTCCCTGGTGCGTTAGGCCTCCTCTCTGCTCCCTGGTGCGTTAGGCCTCCTCTCTGCTCCCTGGTGCGTTAGGTCTCCTCGCTGCTCCCTGGTGCGTTAGGCCTCCTCTCTGCTCCCTGGTGCATTAGGCCTCCTCTCTGCTCCCTGGTGCGTTAGGCCTCCTCTCTGCTCCCTGGTGCGTTAGGTCTCCTCGCTGCTCCCTGGTGCGTTAGGCCTCCTCGCTGCTCCCTGGTGCGTTAGGTCTCCTCGCTGCTCCCTGGTGCGTTAGGCCTGCTCTCTGCTCCCTGGTGCGTTAGGCCTCCTCTCTGCTCCCTGGTGCGTTAGGCCTCCTCGCTGCTCCCTGGTGCGTTAGGCCTCCTCGCTGCTCCCTGGTGCGTTAGGCCTGCTCGCTGCTCCCTGGTGCATTAGGCCTCCTCTCTGCTCCCTGGTGCGTTAGGCCTCCTCTCTGCTCCCTGGTGCATTAGGCCTCCTCTCTGCTCCCTGGTGCGTTAGGCCTCCTCTCTGCTCCCTGGTGCGTTAGGCCTCCTCGCTGCTCCCTGGTGCGTTAGGCCTGCTCGCTGCTCCCTGGTGCGTTAGGCCTGCTCGCTGCTCCCTGGTGCGTTAGGCCTGCTCGCTGCTCCCTGGTGCGTTAGGCCTGCTCGCTGCTCCCTGGTGCGTTAGGCCTCCTCTCTGCTCCCTGGTGCGTTAGGCCTGCTCGCTGCTCCCTGGTGCGTTAGGCCTCCTCGCTGCTCCCTGGTGCGTTAGGCCTCCTCGCTGCTCCCTGCGCTCCCCGGCCAGCTCCGATGGTGCTCGCAGACCCCAGGGCAGCGCGGAGCATCTGGCCTGCGCGGTTTTGTGTTTTTTTGCCCGTTGTGCGGTTACACGTTCACGGGGTTGCGCGGAGGCCCGTCGGTAAGGATCGCGGCCCGCGTGGCGGCCTGGAGCAGGCCGAGGATGTTGACGTACGTTTGGGGGTGGGGGGTGGGGGCCGCCCCAAACGGAGAAGGACGCTCCGTCAACCCTCGCGGTCGACAGTGTCAACGGCCTTTGTAAGGTCGAAGAAGGCCGTGTTTCAGGGCCTGCACTGCTCCCTGCATTGTTCCTGCAGCTGTCGCGCTGCAAAGATCATTTCCGTTGTACCCTGGAGGGGAGAAAACCCGCACTGTGAGTCCGGGAGGGGCTACTCGACCACGGGGAGACGACGGTTGAGGAGAACTCGAGTGACGACTTTCCCAGTGGCTGATAGGAGGGAGATTCCCCTGTAGTTGCCTCAGTCGGACTTGTCCCCTTTTTTTAAAGCTGGTCACGATCACTGCATCCCTGAGATCTCCCGGCATGCTCTCCTCCCTCCAGATGTAACCCCACTTTTTAAAAAAGGAGGGAGAGAGAAAACAGGGAATTATAGACCGGTCAGCCTGACCTCAGTAGTGGGTAAAATGATGGAATCAATTATTAAGGATGTCATAGCAGCGCATTTGGAAAAGAGGTGACATGATAGGTCCAAGTCAGCATGGATTTGTGAAAGGGAAATCATGCTTGACAAACCTTCTGGAATTTTTTGAGGATGTTTCCAGTAGAGTGGACAAGGGAGAACCAGTTGATGTGGTATATTTGGACTTTCAGAAGGCTTTCGACAAGGTCCCACACAAGAGATTAATGTGCAAAGTTAAAGCACATGGGATTGGGGGTAGTGTGCTGACGTGGATTGAGAACTGGTTGTCAGACAGGAAGCAAAGAGTAGGAGTAAATGGGGACTTTTCAGAATGGCAGGCAGTGACTAGTGGGGTACCGCAAGGTTCTGTGCTGCGGCCCCAGCTGTTTACATTGTACATTAATGATTTAGACAAGGGGATTAAATGTAGTATCTCCAAATTTGCGGATGACACTAAGTTGGGTGGCAGTGTGAGCTGCGAGGAGGATGCTATGAGGCTGCAGAGTGACTTGGATAGGTTTGGTGAGTGGGCAAATGCATGGCAGATGAAGTATAATGTAGATAAATGTGAGGTTATCCACTTTGGTGGTAAAAACAGAGAGACAGACTATTATCAGAATGGTGACAGATTAGGAAAAGGGGAGGTGCAACGAGACCTGGGTGTCATGGTACATCAGTCATTGAAGGTTAGCATGCAGGTACAGCAGGCGGTGAAGAAAGCAAATGGCATGTTGGCCTTCATAACGAGGGGATTTGAGTACAGGGACAGGGAGCTGTTACTACAGTTGTACAGGGCCTTGGTGAGGCCACACCTGGAGTATTGTGTACAGTTTTGGTCTTCTAACTTGAGGAAGGACATTCTTGCTATTGAGGGAGTGCAGCGAAGGTTCACCAGACTGATTCCCGGGATGGTGGGACTGACATATCAAGAAAGACTGGATCAACTGGGCTTGTATTCACTGGAGTTCAGAAGAAAGAGAGGGAACCTCATAGAAACGTTTAAAATTCTGACGGGCTTAGACAGGTTAGATGCAGGAAGAATGTTCCCAATGTTGGGGAAGTCCAGAACCAGGGGTCACAGTCTAAGGATAAGGGGTAAGCCATTTAGGACCGAGATGAGGAGAAACTTCTTCACCCAGAGAATTGTGAACCTGTGGAATTCTCTACCATAGAAAGTAGTTGAGGCCAATTCACTAAATATATTCAAAAGGGAATTAGATGAAGTCCTTACTACTCGGGGGATCAAGGGGTATGGTGAGAAAGCAGGAATGGGGTACTGAAGTGCATGTTCAGCCATGAACTCATTGAATGGCGGTGCAGGCTAGAAGGGCTGAATGGCCTACTCCTGCACCTATTTTCTATGTTTCTATGAGGTCATGTATACGCGCCAACAGTGCCTCTCCGCCATACCTCAGTGCCTCAGCAGGGATTCCATCCGCTCCTGTACGTAGGGACTACCTATGATGGCGAGGCCCAGGAGGGGCCGTGAGTTCGGGGCCCAGGGGCAGCACGAGCCCAGCCCGCATTGTGCGATATGTGAGCGCACACTGGGTCCGTGCAGCAGAGCTGGTCTCCAGTCGTCCAGGTTGACCCTTGCCCCTGGACCAATACCTGGCTATGCCACCAACGCTGTCTCCACAAGATCCTGCAAATCCCCCGGGAGGACAGACGCACCAACGTTAGCGTCCTCGACCAGGCCCAACATCCCCAGCATCGAAGCACTGACCACACTCGACCAGCTCCGCTGGGCAGGGCCACATTGTCCGCATGTCCCCCCGACACGAGACTCCCAAAGCGAGCGCTCTACTCGGAACTCCTTCACGGCAAACGAGCCAAAGGTGGGCAGAGGAAACGTTACAAGGGACCACCCTCAAAGCCTCCCTGATAAAGTGCAACATCCCCCACCGACACCTGGGAGTCCCCGGGCCCAAAGACCAGTCCGCCCTAAGTGGAGGAAGTGCATCCGGGAGGTTCGCTGAGCACCTCGAGTCTCGTCGCCGAGAGCGTGCAGAAACCAAGCGCAGGCAGCGGAAGGAGCGTGCGGCAAACCAGTCCCACCCTCCCCTTCCCTCAACCACTGTCTGTCCCACCCTGTGACAGGGACTGTGGTTCCCGTATTGGGCTGTTCAGCCACCTGAGGCCTCGTGTTAAGAGTGGAAGCAAGTCTTCCTCGATTCCGAGGGACTGCCGATGATGAGATCTGTCAAGCCCCGTGTGGTGGCTGGTGTACAACGGCCACCCCACGTTAAAAAAATCCACCCACAGGCATCTTCCACCTTTCAGGATGTAGTTCGGGATCGGGGATGTTAGGTCCTTCATTGAAACACCTGTCAACTCATCACTTTTTGACGTGGGAGCAAGTCATCCTCGATACGAGGAACTGCCGATGATGATGATTGCAAGGCGGATGGAGTATAAAAGCAGGGAAGTCTTGCTCCAGTTATACAGGGTATTGGTGAGGCCACACCTGGAGTACTGCGTGCAGTTTTGGTTTCCGTATTTACGAAAGGATACACTTGCTTTGGAGGCAGTTCAGAGAAGGTTCACTCGGTTGATTCCGAGGATGAGGGGGTTGACTTATGAGGGAAGGTTGAGGAGGTTGGGCCTCTACTCATTGGAATTCAGAAGAATGAGAGGTGATCTTATGGAAACGTATAAGATTATGAGGGGGCTCGACAAGGTGGATGCAGAGAGGATGTTTCCACTGATGGGGGAGACTAGAACTAGGGAGCATGGTCTTAGAATAAGGGGCCACCCATTTAAAACTGAGATGAGGAGGAATTTCTTCTCTCAGAGGGTTGTAAATCTGTGGAATTCTCTGCCTCAGAGAGCTGTGGAAGCCGGGACATTGAATAAATTTAAGACAGAGAGAGACAGTTTCTTAACCGATGAGGGGATAAGGGGGCGGGCAGGGAAGTGGAGCTGAGTCCATGATCGGATCAGCCATGATCGTATTAAATGGCGGAGCAGGCTCGAGGGGCCGAATGGCCGACTCCTGCTCCTATTTCTGATGTTGTTATTGTGCATCCCTACTTGCCCCAGCGTGTCTCACTGGGCCAGCCACATTGCTGCGGGGTCTGGAGTTCAACAATTTCAGAGCGTGACCTCTGCCAAACGTTGTCTCCCTTCCCCCCACTGTCGCCCCCCCCCCCCGCTGCCCCCCCCAGAACCTCTTTATTTCTTTTGTTCTCTTTGGCTATAATGGTAGCTGGTTATTATCCCGCCATTCACACCCAATCTCGACGAATCTTTTTCTAACCTCGATCATCACCATTTCAATTCGGACCATCATCCCATTTGTCTCTCGAATCTCTCCTGCCTTCCACCCCATCACTGACCTTCCCTTTTGTTCTAACCCTCCCCCCTCCCCCTTTCAGCGCCCGTTTAACAACCTGTTCCTCTCCGACACTCTCCGCTTCTGATCAAGGGCCACCGACCCGAAACTTTAACTCCGCCTCTCTCTCCACAGATGCTGCCTGACTCGCCGAGAGTTCCAGCATCCTCTGTTTTTAACATCAGAAATAGGAGCAGGAGTCGGCCATTCGGCCCCTCGAACCTGCTCCGCCATTTAATGCGATCATGGCTGATCGGATCATGGACCCAGCTCCACTTCCCTGCCCGCCCCCTTATCCCCTTATCGGTTAAGAAACTGTCTATCTCTGTCTTAAATATATTCAATGTCCCGGCTTCCACAGCTCTCTGAGGCAGCGAATTCCACAGATTTACAACCCTCTGAGAGAAGAAATTCCTCCTCATCTCAGTTTTAAATGGGCGGCCCCTTATTCTGAGACCATGCCCCCTAGTTCTAGTCTCCCCCATCAGTGGAAACATCCTCTCTGCATCCACCTTGTCAAGCCCCCTCATAATCTTATATGTTTCCATAAGATCACCTCTCATTCTTCTGAATTCCAATGAGTAGAGGCCCAACCTCCTCAACCTTTCCTCACAAGTCAACCCCCTCATCCCCGGAATCAACCGAGTGAACCTTCTCTGAACTGCCTCCAAAGCAAGTATATCCTTTCGTAAATATGGAAACCAAAACTGCACGCAGTACTCCAGGTGTGGCCTCACCAATACCCTGTATAACTGGAGCAAGACTTCCCTGCTTTTATACTCCATCCCCATTGCAATAAAGGCCAAGATACCATTGGCCTTCCTGATCACTTGCTGTACCTGCATACTATCCTTTTGTGTTTCATGCACAAGTAACCCCCAGGTCCCGCTGTACTGCAGCACTTTGCAATCTTTCTCCATTTAAATAAAAATGTGTTTTTTTTATTTTTTCTGCCAAAGTGCATGACCTCACACTTTCCCACATTATACTCCATCTGACAAATTTTTGCCCACTCACTTAGCCTGTCTGTAATAGAAACATAGACATGTACAGCGCAGAAGGAGGCCATTCCGGCCCATCGTGTCCGCCCCGGCCGACAAAGAGCCGCACGGCCCTCGGTCAGCAGCCCTGAAGGTTACATATAAACCCACGAACAATGACGGAAAGGCAAAGAGCACCCAGCCCAACCAGTCCGCCCCACATAACTGCAACACCCCTCACACTGAAACATTCTACACTCCACCCCAACCGGAGCCACGTGATCTCCTGGGAGAGGCAAAAACCTGATAAAAACCCATTGTAATCAACGGAAACATTGGTTGCAGTGTGGGATGGATCAGTTCCTATGGAGTGGAGGGTAGCCAATGTAACCCCACTTTTTAAAAAATGAGGGAGAGAGAAAACAGGGAATTATAGACCGGTCAGCCTGACCTCAGTAGTGGGTAAAATGATGGAATCAATTATTAAGGATGTCATAGCAGCGCATTTGGAAAGAGGTGACATGATAGGTCCAAGTCAGCATGGATTTGTGAAAGGGAGATCATGCTTGAAAAATCTTCTGGAATTTTTTGAGGATGTTTCCAGTAGAGTGGACAAGGGAGAACCAGTTGATGTGGTATATTTGGACTTTCAGAAGGCTTTCGACAAGGTCCCACACAAGAGATTAATGTGCAAAGTTAGAGCACATGGGATTGGGGGTAGTGTGCTGACATGGATTGAGAACTGGTTGTCAGACAGGAAGCAAAGAGTAGGAGTAAATGGGGACTTTTCAGAATGGCAGGCAGTGACTCGTGGGGTACCGCAAGGTTCTGTGCTGCGGCCCCAGCTGTTTACATTGTACATTAATGATTTGGACGAGGGGATTAAATGTAGTATCTCCAAATTTGCGGATGACACTAAGTTGGGTGGCAGTGTGAGCTGCGAGGAGGATGCTATGAGGCTGCAGAGTGACTTGGATAGGTTAGGTGAGTGGGCAAATGCATGGCAGATGAAATATAATGTGGATAAATGTGAGGTTATCCACTTTAGTGGTAAAAACAGAGACAGAATATTATCTGAATGGTGACAGATTAGGAAAAGGGGAGATGCAAAGAGACCTGGGTGTCATGGTACATCAGTCATTGAAGGTTGGCATGCAGGTCCAGCAGGCGGTTAAGAAAGCAAATGGCATGTTGGCCTTCATAGCGAGGGGATTTGAGTATAGGGGCAGGGAGGTGTTGCTGCAGTTGTACAGGGCCTTGGTGAGGCCACACCTGGAGTATTGTGTACAGTTTTGGTCTCCTAACCTGAGGAAGGACATTCTTGCTATTGAGGGAGTGCAGCGAAGGTTCACCAGACTGATTCCCGGGATGGCGGGACTGACCTATCAAGAAAGACTGGATCAACTGGGCTTGTATTCACTGGAGTTCAGAAGAATGAGAGGGGACCTCATAGAAACGTTTAAAATTCTGACGGGTTTAGACAGGTTAGATGCAGGAAGAATGTTCCCAATGTTGGGGAAGTCCAGAACCAGGGGTCACAGTCTAAGGATAAGGGGTAAGCCATTTAGGACCGAGATGAGGAGAAACTTCTTCACCCAGAGAGTGGTGAACCTGTGGAATTCTCTACCACAGAAAGTTGTTGAGGCCAATTCACTAAATATATTCAAAAAGGAGTTAGATGTAGCCCTTACTACTCGGGGGATCAAGGGGTATGGCGAGAAAGCAGGAATGGGGTACTGAAGTTGCATGTTCAGCCATGAACTCATTGAATGGCGGTGCAGGCTCGAAGGGCCGAATGGGCTACTCCTGCACCTATTTTCTATGTTTCTATGTTTCTATGTATTGGACATGTTACGTGTGCAATAACGCTACATACTGAGTGCTGTTTAACTGAACAAGATACACGCTTGGCTCTGCTTTAATACGGCCCAAAAGTGCCTGACTCTCAAAATTGCTGGCCTTTTATACCAGTGGCCTCCAGCAGTGACGCCATCCGGTGGCTACAAACAGCATGTACACACATGACAGGACCGTGTCACGTTGCTGAGACCCGTGTTGTGTCTGCGTGCAGGGATCATAGACAGCATGGCCGGTGAGCAAAGGCAAGTGGTGGCAGTGACGGGCGATGGAACCAATGACGGACCCGCGCTGAAAAAAGCGGATGTTGGATTTGCGATGGTAAGACCCCAACTGACTCGCACCCGAGAACGTTCCATCCTTTCTGCTCCTCAGGACATCCCAAGTCCCTTCACAGCCACTGAAGTGCTTTTGAAGGGCAGGCAGCGCTGAAAGGTACCAAACGCGGCGGCCAATTTGCGCACAGCAAGCTCCCACAAACACCAGTGTGATAATGACCCCGTTTTTTTTTTTAGCGACGTTGGTTCTGGGATAAATATTGGCCCCGGGATACCAGGGGAGCGCCGCACTGCGATGTCGGAGGGGCGGTACTGAGGGAGTGTCGTACTGTCGGAGGGGCGGTACTGAGGGAGCGCCGCACTGTCAGAGGGGCGGTACTGAGGGAGCGCCGCACTGCGATGTCGGAGGGGCGGTGCTGAGGGAGCGCCGCACTGCTCTGTCGGAGGGGCGGTACTGAGGGAGCGCCGTACTGTCGGAGGGGCAGTACTGAGGGAGTGTCGTACTGTCGGAGGGGCGGTACTGAGGGAGCGCCGCACTGTCAGAGGGGCGGTACTGAGGGAGCGCCGTACTGTCGGAGGGGCAGTACTGAGGGAGTGTCGTACTGTTGGAGGGGCGGTACTGAGGGAGCACTGCACTGTCGGAGGGGCGGTACTGAGGGAGCGCCGTACTGTCGGAGGGGCAGTACTGAGGGAGTGTCGTACTGTCGGAGGGGCGGTACTGAGGGAGCGCCGCACTGTCAGAGGGGCGGTACTGAGGGAGCACCGCACTGTCGGAGGGGCAGTACTGAGGGAGTGCCGCACTGCGCTCTCGGAGGGGCGGTACTGAGGGAGTGCCGCACTGTCAGAGGGGCGGTACTGAGGGAGTGCCGCACTATCGGAGGGGCGGTGCTGAGGGAGCGCCGTACTGTCGGAGGGGCAGTACTGAGGGAGTGTCGTACTGTCGGAGGGGCGGGACTGAGGGAGTGCCGCACTGTCGGAGGGGCGGTGCTGAGGGAGCGCCGTACTGTCGGAGGGGCAGTACTGAGGGAGTGTCGTACTGTCGGAGGGGCGGTACTGAGGGAGCGCCGCACTGTCGGAGGGGCGGTACTGAGGGAGCACCGCACTGTCGGAGGGGCAGTACTGAGGGAGTGCCGCACTGCGCTCTCGGAGGGGCGGTACTGAGGGAGTGCCGCACTGTCGGAGGGGCGGTACTGAGGGAGCCCCGCACTGTCGGAGGGGCGGTACTGAGGGAGTGCCGCACTGTCGGAGGGGCGGTACTGAGGGAGTGCCGCACTGTCGGAGGGGCAGTACTGATGGAGTGCCGCACTGTCGGAGGGGCGGTACTGAGGGAGTGCCGCACTGTCGGAGGGGCAGTACTGAGGGAGTGCCGCACTGTCGGAGCGGGCGTGTTTCGGGATAAGACCGAGGTCTCCGTCTGCCCTCTCGGGTGGATGTAAAAGATCCCGGGGCCACTATTGGAAAAAGAGCAGGGGGAGTTCTTCCCGGTGTCCTGGGGATCAATGTGTATCCCTCGACCAACATCACTGAAGAAACAAATTAAGCTGTTTACTGTTTGTGGGATCTTGCAGTGCACAACATGACTGCCGACAAACTAACATTGATGATACTTCAACAGTATTTAATTGGCTGTGAAGTGCTTAGCAACGACCTTAGGATGTGATATGGTGCTCCCTGCCCTGAGAGTGTTGGATGGGACAGTGTAGAGAGAGCTTTACTCTGTATCTAACCCCCTGTACCTGCCCTGGGAGTGTTTGATGGGACAGTGTAGAGGGAGCTTTACTCTGTATCTAACCCCCTGTACCTGCCCTGGGAGTGTGTGACGGGACAGTGTAGAGGGAGCTTTACTCTGTATCTAACCCCCTGTACCTGCCCTGGGACTGTTTGATGGGACAGTGTAGAGGGAGCTTTACTCTGTATCTAACCCCGTGCTGTACCTGCCCTGGGAGTGTTTGATGGGACAGTGCAGAGGGAGCTTTACTCTGTATCTAACCCCCTGTACCTGCCCTGGGAGTGTTTGATGGGACAGTGTAGAGGGAGCTTTACTCTGTATCTAACCTCCTGTACCTGCCCTGGGACTGTTTGATGGGACAGTGTAGAGGGAGCTTTACTCTGTATCTAACCCCCTGTACCTGCCCTGGGACTGTTTGATGGGACAGTGTAGAGGGAGCTTTACTCTGTATCTAACTCCCTGTACCTGCCCTGGGAGTGTTTGATGGGACAGTGTAGAGGGAGCTTTACTCTGTATCTAACCCCCTGTACCTGCCCTGGGAGTGTGTGACGGGACAGTGTAGAGGGAGCTTTACTCTGTATCTAACCCCGTGTACCTGCCCTGGGAGTGTGTGACGGGACAGTGTACAGGGAGCTTTACTCTGTATCTAACCCCGTGCTGTACCTGCCCTGGGAGTGTTTGATGGGACAGTGTAGAGGGAGCTTTACTCTGTATCTAACCCCCTGTACCTGCCCTGGGAGTGTTTGATGGGGACAGTGTAGAGGGAGCTTTACTCTGTATCTAACCCCCTGTACCTGCCCTGGGAGTGTGTGATGGGACAGTGTAGAGGGAGCTTTACTCTGTCTCTAACCCCGTGCTGTACCTGCCCTGGGAGTGTTTGATGGGGACAGTGTAGAGGGAGCTTTACTCTGTATCTAACCCCGTGCTGTACCTGCCCTGGGAGTGTTTGATGGGACAGTGTAGAGGGAGCTTTACTCTGTCTCTAACCCCGTGCTGTACCTGCCCTGGGAGTGTTTGATGGGACAGTGTAGAGGGAGCTTTACTCTGTATCTAACCCCGTGCTGTACCTGCCCTGGGAGTGTTTGATGGGACAGTGTAGAGGGAGCTTTACTCTGTATCTAACCCCCTGTACCTACCCTGGGAGTGTGTGATGGGACAGTGTAGAGGGAGCTTTACTCTGTATCTAACCCCCTGTACCTGCCCTGGGAGTGTTTGACGGGACAGTGTAGAGGGAGAACGAGTCTGACCATGCAGTGACTGTACCGTCTTTCACAGGGCATCGCGGGAACGGATGTGGCCAAGGAAGCTTCAGACATCATCCTGACGGATGATAACTTCTCGAGCATCGTGAAGGCGGTGAAGTGGGGCCGGAACGTCTACGACAGTATCTCCAAATTCCTGCAGTTCCAGTTGACGGTGAACATGGTGGCTGTGATTGTGGCCTTCACTGGGGCCTGCATCACCCAGGTTCGTGACACGTCGGGGCATCTCCCGCCCAACGCTCGATGTAGACCCAGTCGTGGGTGCGCCGTGCCCGAAGGTCTCGGATACGATCGATCCTCTCACTTACCGGAACCGAGAGATCCTATCTATCGGGGAAGACTAAACAGGCGGGGCCTCCTTGCTCTCGGAAAGAGTAGGCTGAGCCTCTCACCTGTTGGAGATATCTGTACACTGACTGGTGTCTCTCAGTCCCCTCTCCCTCAGGGAGATATCTGTACACTGACTGGTGTCTCTCAGTCCCCTCTCCCTCAGGGAGATATCTGTACACTGACTGGTGTCTCTCAGTCCCCTCTCCCTCAGGGAGATATCTGTACACTGACTGGTGTCTCTCAGTCCCCTCTCTCTCCCTCAGGGAGATATCTGTACACTGACTGGTGTCTCTCAGTCCCCTCTCTCTCCCTCAGGGAGATATCTGTACACTGACTGGTGTCTCTCAGTCCCCTCTCTCTCAGGGAGATATCTGTACACTGACTGGTGTCTCTCAGTCCCCTCTCCCTCAGGGAGATATCTGTACACTGACTGGTGTCTCTCAGTCCCTCTCCCTCAGGGAGATATCTGTATACTGACTGGTGTCTCTCAGTCCCCTCTCCCTCAGGGAGATATCTGTACACTGACTGGTGTCTCTCAGTCCCCTCTCCCTCAGGGAGATATCTGTACACTGACTGGTGTCTCTCAGTCCCCTCTCTCTCCCTCAGGGAGATATCTGTACACTGACTGGTGTCTCTCAGTCCCCTCTCCCTCAGGGAGATATCTGTACACTGACTGGTGTCTCTCAGTCCCCTCTCCCTCAGGGAGATATCTGTACACTGGCTGGTGTCTCTCAGTCCCCTCTCCCTCAGGGAGATATCTGTACACTGACTGGTGTCTCTCAGTCCCCTCTCTCTCCCTCAGGGAGATATCTGTACACTGACTGGTGTCTCTCAGTCCCTCTCCCTCAGGGAGATATCTGTACACTGACTGGTGTCTCTCAGTCCCTCTCCCTCAGGGAGATATCTGTACACTGACTGGTGTCTCTCAGTCCCTCTCCCTCAGGGAGATATCTGTACACTGACTGGTGTCTCTCAGTCCCCTCTCCCTCAGGGAGATATCTGTACACTGACTGGTGTCTCTCAGTCCTTCTCCCTCAGGGAGATATCTGTACACTGACTGGTGTCTCTCAGTCCCTCTCCCTCAGGGAGATATCTGTACACTGACTGGTGACTCTCAGTCCCCTCTCCCTCAGGGAGATATCTGTACACTGACTGGTGTCCCTCAGTCCCTCTCCCTCAGGGAGATATCTGTACACTGACTGGTGTCTCTCAGTCCTTCTCTCTCAGGGAGATATCTGTACACTGACTGGTGTCTCTCAGTCCCTCTCCCTCAGGGAGATATCTGTACACTGACTGGTGTCTCTCAGTCCCCTCTCCCTCAGGGAGATATCGGTACACTGACTGGTGTCTCTCAGTCCCCTCTCCCTCAGAGAGATATCTGTACACTGACTGGTGTCTCTCAGTCCCCTCTCCCTCAGGGAGATATCGGTACACTGACTGGACCAGCCATGCCTTAAATCTACTCTCAGTCTAAGTCAGAAGGTTATGCATTCAACGTCCCACTTTAGAGCTCTATAATCCAGGCCCAAACTCCCTCACAGGTGACTTCTACCTGGTGTCCTGAGCAGAATATTGATCCCTCAACCTACATTATAGAAATATAAGTGTGTTTCTTGGTTCTATCCTTCTCTCCTTCCTCCATCTCTCCCTCCTTTCTTTGCTGGAATTCTTTAAGGATGCAATGAAGAGGGTGGATAAAGGGGAACCAGTGGATGTGGTGTATTTGGACTTCCAGAAGGCATTTGACAATGTGCCACATAAAAGGTTACTGCACAAGATAAAAGTTCACGGGATTTGGGGGTAATATATTAGCACAGATAGAGGATTGGCTAACTAACAGAAAACAGAGAGTCGGGATAAATGGTTCATTCTCGGGTTGGCAAACAGTAACTAGTGGGGTGCCGCAGGGATCAGTGCTGGGACCCCAACTATTTACAATCTATATTAACGACTCGGAAGAAGGGACTGAGTGTAACGTAGACAAGTTTGCTGACGATACAAAGATGGGAGGAAAAGCAATGTGTGAGGAGGACACAAAATCTGTAAAAGGACACAGACAGGCTCAGTGAGTGGGCAAAAATTTGTCAGATGGAGTATAATGTGGGAAAGTGTGAGGTCATGCACTTTGGCAGAAAAAAATCAAAGAGCAAGTTATTATTTAAATGGAGAAAGATTGCAAAGTGCTGCAGTACAGCGGGACCTGGGGGTACTTGTGCATGAAACACAAAAGGATAGTATGCAGGTACAGCAAGTGATCAGGAAGGCCAATGGTATCTTGGCCTTTATTGCAAAGGGGATGGAGTATAAAAGCAGGGAAGTCTTGCTCCAGTTATACAGGGTATTGGTGAGGCCACACCTGGAGTACTGCGTGCAGTTTTGGTTTCCATATTTACGAAAGGATATACTTGCTTTGGAGGCAGTTCAGAAAAGGTTCACTCGGTTGATTCCGGGGATGAGGGGGTTGACTTGTGAGGAAAGGTTGAGGAGGTTGGGCCTCTACTCATTGGAATTCAGAAGAATGAGAGGTGATCTTATCGAAACGTATAAGATTATGAGGGGGCTCGACAAGGTGGATGCAGAGAGGATGTTTTCACTGATGGGGGAGACTAGAACTAGGGGGCATGGTCTTAGAATAAGGGGCCGCCCATTTAAAACTGAGATGAGGAGGAATTTCTTCTCTCAGAGGGTTGTAAATCTGTGGAATTCGCTGCCTCAGAGAGCTGTGGAAGCCGGGACATTGAATATATTTAAGACAGAGATAGACAGTTTCTTAACCGATAAGGGGATAAGGGGGCGGGCAGGGAAGTGGAGCTGAGTCCATGATCGGATCAGCCATGATCGTATTAAATGGCGGAGCAGGCTCGAGGGGCCGAATGGCCGACTCCTGCTCCTATTTCTTATGTTCTTATGTACCTTAATTTCCTCTTTCCTTCCCCCTCTCCCTTCCCTCCTTCATTCACTCATTCCCTCCCTCCCTTTTTAAAAATTCGTTCCTGGGATGTGGGCGTCGCTGGCAAGGCCGGCATTTATTGCCCATCCCTAATGGCCCCTTGAGAAGGTGGGGGTGAGCCGCCTTCTTGAACCGCTGCAGTCCGTGTGGTGAAGGTGCTCCCACAGTGCTGTTAGGGAGGGAGTTCCAGGATTGTGACCCAGCGACGATGGAGGAACGGCCGATATATTCCCAAGTCGAGGGATGGTGTGTGTGACTGGGAGGGGAACGTGGAGGTGGGGGTGTTCCCATGGACCTGCTGCCCTTGACCTTCTGGGCGGTAGAGGCCGCGGGTTCGGGAGGTGCTGCCGAAGAAGCCTTGGCGAGTTGCCGCGGTGCATCTTGTGGACGGTGCACACTGCAGCCAGGGGGCGCCGGTGGTGGAGGGAGTGAGTGTTGAAGGTGGTGGGGAGCGTGGCCCATCAAACCTTCCATCGCTCCCGCTCTCTCCCTCACTTCTTTCCTTCCCTCGCTCCCTGAAGGTTGCGGGGCAGGTAGGGAAAGCGGTTGAACAAGCTCACGGGATCCTAGGCGTCATCAATAGAGGCACAGAGTACAAAAGCAAGGAGGTGATGATGAACCTGTATAAAACACTGGTTCGGACCCAGCCGGGGTACTGTGGCCAATTCCGGGCACCGTACTTTAGGGAGGATGTGAAGGCCCCAGAGAAGGAGCAGAGGGAGACTGACCAGAATGGTTCCCGGGGGGGGATGAGGGCCCTCAGTGACGGGGAGAGACTGGAGAAGCCGGGGTTGTTCTCCTCGGAGCAGAGAAGGTTGAGAGGGAGATTTGATCGAGGTGATCACAATCACGAGGGGCCTGGACAGAGTCAGAGAGAGAGAGAGAAACTGTTCCCATTGGTGGAAGGGTGGAGAACCAGAGGGACACAGATTGAAGGCGATTGGCAGAAAGGCGACAACGAGGGAAAACGTTTTTACGCAGCGAGTGGTTAGGATCTGGAATGCGCTGCCTCAGAGGGTGGTGGAGGCAGACTCATTCGTGGCTTTCAAAAGGAGTTGGATAAGTATCTGATGGAACTAATATTGCAAGGGCCACGGGGAAAGGGTGGGGGAGTGGGATTGGCTGAGGTGCTCTTGCAGAGAGCCGGCACGGGCTCGATGGGCCGAATGGCTTGTATGGTTCTCCCTCACTCCCTCCCTCTCTCCTCTCTCCTCCCTCCCTCGCGCCTCTCTCCCTCCCCCCTCCCTGTCTCCTCCCTCCCTTCTCTCTCGCTCCCTCCCTCGCACTTCCCTCCCTCGCTCCTCCCTCCCTCCGCCCTCTCTCCCTCCCTGCCCTGCTCCCTCCCTCCCTCTAACCCTCCCTTGCTCTCTCCTCTGCCCCTCGCTCCCTCTCTCGCTCCCTCCCTCACTCCCTCTCTCCTCCTTCCCTCTTTCCTCCCTCCCTCGCTCCCTCCCTCCTTCGCTCCTTCCCTTGCTTTCTCCCTCTCGCTCCCTCCCTCCTTCGCTCCTTCCCTTGCTTTCTCCCTCTCGCTCCCTCTCTCCTCCCTCGCTCCCTCTCTCCCTCCCTCCTTTGCTCCTTCCCTTGCTCTCTCCCCCTCGCTCCCTCCCTCGCTCCCTCTCTCCTCCCTCCCTCGCTCCCTCCCTCCTTCGCTCCTACCCTTGCTCTCTCCCTCTCACTCCCTCTCTCCTCCCTTGCTCCCTCTCTCCCTCCCTCCTTCTCTCCTTCCCTTACTCTCTCCCCCACGCTCCCTCCCTCGCTCCCTCTCTCCTCCCTCCCTCACTCCCTCCCTCCTTCACTCCTTCCCTTGCTCTCTCCCTCTCGCTCCCTCTCTCCTCCCTCGCTCCCTCTCTCGCACCCTCTCTCCTCCCTCCCTTGCTCCCTCCCTCCCTCCTTCGCTCCTTCCCTTGCTCTCCCCTCCCTCGCTCCCTCCCTTGCTCCCTCTCTCCTCCCTCCCTCTCTCCTCCCTCCCTCGCTCCCTCCCTCCTTCGCTCCTTCCCTTGCTCTCTCCCTCTCGCTCCCTCTCTCCTCCCTCGCTCCCTCCCTCACTCCCTCTCTCCTCCCTCCCTCGCTCCCTCCCTCCCTCCTTCGCTCCTTCCCTTGCTCTCTCCTCCCTCGCTCCTTCCCTCGCTCCCTCTCTCCTCCCTCCCTCCTTCGCTCCTTCCCTCGCTCTCTCCTCCCTCTCGTTCCCTAACCTCGCTCCCCCCCCCCTCCCCTGCACATGTACTGCCTATACCTCGCCTCTCACCGCCTCTCTCCGTCTCTCTCTCTCTCTCTCCCCTCCCCTCCAGGACTCCCCACTCAAGGCGGTGCAGATGCTCTGGGTCAACCTGATCATGGATACCTTTGCCTCTCTGGCCCTGGCCACCGAGCCCCCCACGAACGCCCTGCTCCTGCGACGGCCCTACGGGCGTAACAAGCCGCTCATCTCCCGCACCATGATGAAAAACATTCTTGGCCACAGCATCTACCAGCTCATCATCATCTTCAGCCTGCTCTTCGCTGGTACGTCGCGCTCGGCCCATGGCGTCCATCCGCGGGCCGGCATCACGGCGTGTCCATCGTGCCCCGTCCATTCCAGACGGGTCAACACCCACAAGGTGCCAGGGTGACCGAGAGCTTATGGTAACATCACTCCCGATACAGAGTAAAGCTCCCTCTACACTGTCCCATCAAACACTCCCAGGGCAGGTACAGGGGGTTAGATACAGAGTAAAGCTTCCTCTACACTGTCCCATCAAACACTCCCAGGGCAGGTACAGGGGGTTTGATACAGAGTAAAGCTCCCTCTACATTGTCCCATCAAACACTCCCAGGGCAGGTACAGGGGGTTAGATACAGAGTAAAGCTCCCTCTACACTGTCCCATCAAACACTCCCAGGGCAGGTACAGCACGGGGTTAGATACAGAGTAAAGCTCCCTCTACACTGTCCCATCAAACACTCCCAGGGCAGGTACAGCACGGGGTTAGATACAGAGTAAAGCTCCCTCTACACTGTCCCATCAAACACTCCCAGGGTGGGTACAGGGGGTTAGATACAGAGTAAAGCTCCCTCTACACTGTCCCATCAAACACTCCCAGGTCAGGTACAGGGGGTTAGATACAGAGTAAAGCTCCCTCTATACTGGCCCATCAAACACTCCCAAGGCAGGTACAGGGGGTTAGATAGAGAGTAAAGCTCCCTCTACACTGTCCCCATCAAACACTCCCAGGGCAGGTACAGGGGGTTAGATACGGAGTAAAGCTCCCTCTACACTGTCCCATCAAACACTCCCAGGGCAGGTACAGCACGGGGTTAGAAACAGAGTAAAGCTCCCTCTACACTGTCCCATCAAACACTCCCAGGGCAGGTACAGCACGGGGTTAGATACAGAGTAAAGCTCCATCTACACTGTCCCATCAAACACTCCCAGGGCAGGTACAGGGGGTTAGATACGGAGTAAAGCTCCCTCTACACTGTCCCCATCAAACACTCCCAGGGCAGGTACAGCACGGGGTTAGATACAGAGTAAAGCTCCCTCTACACTGTCCCATCAAACACTCCCAGGGTGGGTACAGGGGGTTAGATACAGAGTAAAGCTCCCTCTACACTGTCCCATCAAACACTCCCAGGGCAGGTACAGCACGGGGTTAGATACAGAGTAAAGCTCCCTCTACACTGTCCCATCAAACACTCCCAAGGCAGGTATAGGGGGTTAGATAGAGAGTAAAGCTCCCTCTACACTATCCCATCAAACACTCCCAGGGCAGGTACAGCACGGGGTTAGAAACAGAGTAAAGCTCCCTCTACACTGTCCCATCAAACACTCCCAGGGCAGGTACAGCACAGGGTTAGATACAGAATAAAGCTCCATCTACACTGTCCCATCAAACACTCCCAGGGCAGGTACAGGGGGTTAGATACGGAGTAAAGCTCCCTCTACACTGTCCCCATCAAACACTCCCAGGGCAGGTACAGCACGGGGTTAGATACAGAGTAAAGCTCCCTCTACACTGTCCCATCAAACACTCCCAGGGCAGGTACAGAACAGGGTTAGATACAGAGTAAAGCTCCCTCTACACTGTCCTATCAAACACTCCCAGGGCAGGTACAGCACGGGGTTAGATACAGAGTAAAGCTCCCTCTACACTGTCCCATCAAACACTCCCAGGGTGGGTACAGGGGGTTAGATACAGAGTAAAGCTCCCTCTACACTGTCCCATCAAACACTCCCAGGGCAGGTACAGCACGGGGTTAGATACAGAGTAAAGCTCCCTCTACACTGTCCCATCAAACACTCCCAGGTCAGGTACAGGGGGTTAGATACAGAGTAAAGCTCCCTCTATACTGTCCCATTAAACACTCCCAAGGCAGGTACAGGGGGTTAGATAGAGAGTAAAGCTCCCTCTACACTGTCCCCATCAAACACTCCCAGGGCAGGTACAGGGGGTTAGATACGGAGTAAAGCTCCCTCTACACTGTCCCATCAAACACTCCCAGGGCAGGTATAGCACGGGGTTAGAAACAGAGTAAAGCTCCCTCTACACTGTCCCATCAAACACTCCCAGGGCAGGTACAGCATGGGGTTAGATACAGAGTAAAGCTCCATCTACACTGTCCCATCAAACACTCCCAGGGCAGGTACAGGGGGTTAGATACGGAGTAAAGCTCCCTCTACACTGTCCCCATCAAACACTCCCAGGGCAGGTACAGCACGGGGTTAGATACAGAGTAAAGCTCCCTCTACACTGTCCCATCAAACACTCCCAGGGCAGGTACAGCACGGGGTTAGATACAGAGTAAAGCTCCCTCTACACTGTCCCATCAAACACTCCCAGGGCAGGTACAGGGGGTTAGATACGGAGTAAAGCTCCCTCTACACTGTCCCCATCAAACACTCCCAGGGCAGGTACAGCACGGGGTTAGATACAGAGTAAAGCTCCCTTTACACTGTGACCAC
>NW_027254389.1:70000-100000 GCF_044704955.1 Pristiophorus japonicus | reverse complement strand
CCTCCAGCTCATGCTGGAGGTGTGGAGGCAAACACCCAGCCAGGGCTTGCAGGTATCAGCAATTATACCTGCAGAAACTGCAACGTCAGCGGTCACTTGGCACGTATGTGCAGGAAGCCTGCAGCCAGGTTGATGTACGAGGAGGACGGGCCCAATGTAAGCCCTACGAGGCCAAATGGACACTGGGGGAAATCGCTGGAAGCTGAAGTTCAGCGAGTTCATGTGGAGCACGTATACAGTTCATACACCAGGACGCCACCAATAATGATGAAAGTGCTCCTCAATGGCATCCCTGTATTAATGGAGCTAGACACGGAGGCCAGCCAGTCCCTGATGAGTATCAAACAGTTTGAAAGGTTGTGGGTGTCCAAGGCCAGGAAGCCAAAATTATTGCCGATTGACGCACAGCTACGGACTTACACAAAGCAGATCATTCCGGTGCTAGGCAGCACCACGGTAGTCGTGACCCACAAAGATTCGGAGAACAGGTTGCCACTCTGGGTTGTCCCGGGGGACGGTCCCGCACTGCTGGAGAGGAGTTGGCTTGCTGTCATGAACTGGAAATGGGGCGATGTCAATGCAATTTTTTCTGTGGAGCGAGTATCATGCTCACAGGTCCTGGACAAATTTGACTCATTATTTCAACCCGGCATTGGCACTTTCATGGGGCCAAGGTAGTGATTCACATAAACCCGGACGCCAGACCAGTACACCACAAGGCCAGAGCGGTGCCGTACGTGATGCGGGAAAAGATAGAAGGTGAATTGGACCGCCTGTTGAGGGAAGGCATCATCTCGCCAGTCGAATTCAGTGACTGGGTGAGCCCGATTGTGCCGGTGCTCAAGGCGGATGGGTCGGTCAGGATATGTGGCGATTACAAGGCCACCATCAATCGGGTGTCACTCCAAGACCAGTACCCGCTACCGAGAGCGGAGGACCTCTTTACGACGCTATCCGGTGGCAAACTTTTTTCAAAATTGGACCTGACCTCAGCTTACATGACCCAGGAGCTGGCGAGTGAGTCGAAGAAGCTGACCACCATCACGACACACAAGGGGTTGTTTGAGTACAACAGATGTCCGTTCGTGATTCGCTCGGCCGCCGCGATCTTCCAACGAAATATGGAAAGCCTCCTCAAGTCGATTCCAGGGACGGTGGTTTTTCAGGACGACATCCTCATCACGGGTTACGATACTGAAGAACACCTCCACAACCTGGAGGAGGTGCTACGCAGACTGGACTGGGTAGGGCTGCGACTGAAAAAGGCGAAGTGCGTCTTCCTAGCTCCAGAGGTAGAATTCCTGAGGATGAGGGTAGCAGCAGACAGGATCAGCCCTACTGCATCCAAAACGGAAGCGATCCAGAGAGCACCCAGACCCCGTAACAAGACATAGCTGCATTCATTCCTGGGGCTCCTGAACTATTTTGGTAACTTTCTTCCCAAATTGAGCACGCTGCTAGAGCCGCTACACGTGCTCCTACGCAAAGGTCGCAAATGGGTCTGGGGGGGACATCCAGGAAAGGGCTTTTAATAGAGCACGCAATTTGTTATGCTCCAACAATCTGTTAACGTTATATGACCCATGTAAGAAACTTGTGTTAACGTGCGATGCGTCGTCCTATGGTGTCGGGTGTGTGTTGCAGCATGTCAATGTCAAGAGTCAGTTACAGCCGGTAGCTTATGCCTCCAGAAATCTGTCCCGGGCAGAAAGGGGCTACGGGATGGTAGAAAAGGAGGCGCTCGCATGTGTATATGCGGTAAAGAAAATGCACCAGTACCTGTTTGGCAGGAAATTTGAGCTGGAGACAGATCACAAACCCCTAACGTCCCTTTTGGCTGACAACAAGGCCATAAATGCGAATGCATCGGCCCGCATACAGAGGTGGGCACTCACGTTAGCCGCCTATGACTACACAATTCGGCACAGACTGGGCACCGAAAACTGCGCCGATGCACTCAGCAGGCTCCCACTAGCCACCACTGAGGGGGCAACTGAGCATGATGCTGAGATGGTCATGGCTGTTGAAGCTTTCGGAAGCGAAGGCTCACCTGTGACAGCCCGTCAGATTAAAGTCTGGACAAATAAAGACCCGCTACTGTCTTTAGTCAAGAAATGTGCCCTGAATGGGGACTGGGCAGCCACGTACAGGGCATGCCCTGAGAAATTTAAATAGTTTCATAGGCACATGGATGAACTCTCGATTCAGGCCGATTGCCTACTGTGGGGAAACCGCGTAGTCATGCCCCAGATGGGCAGAGAGGTGTTCATCAGAGAACTCCACAATGGGCACCCGGGCATTGTCACAATGAAGGCAATTGCCAGGTCACACGTTTGGTGGCCAGGGATAGACGCAGATCTGGAACTTTGTGTTCGCAGGTGCAACACGTGTGCCCAGCTGGGCAACGCGCCCAGGGAAGCCCCCCTTAGCCCCTGGTCCTGGCCCGCCAAGCCATGGTCACACATCCATGTGGACTACGCAGGTCCTTTCATGGGGAAAATATTTTTGGTTGTGGTAGACTCCTACTCCAAATGGATCGAGTGTGACATTTTAAATTCAAGCACATCCTCTGCCACGGTAGAAAGCCTACGGGCAATGTTCGCCGCCCATGGTCTACTGGACATCTTGGTCAGCGACAATGGCCCGTGCTTCACAAGCACTGAATTCCAGGACTTCATGGCAGGCAATGGAATTAACCATGTCAGAACGGCACCGTTCAAGCCGGCCTCAAATGGCCAGGCAGAACGAGCAGTGCAGATAATCAAACAGGGGATGCTCAGAATCCAAGGGGGTTCCCTACAAAGCCGCTTATCACGCCTCCTGTTGGCCTACAGATCCCGACCACACTCGCTCACAGGGGTTCCACCCGCAGAGCTACTAATGAAAAGGACGCTCAAAACCAGGTTATCTCTTATACACCCCACCGTGAAAGAAATTATCGAGAGCAGGCGCCAGTCACAATATCACTACCATGACAGGAATGCGAGGGCGCAATGTATTGATGTCAATGACCCTGTTTTTGACCTTAACTACGCTGCAGGGCCCAAATGGCTCGCAGGCACTGTGGTTGCCAAAGAGGGAAATAGGATTCTGGTAGTTAAACTTACCAATGGACAAATCTGCCGCAAACACGTGGATCAAACAAAAAGGAGGTTCAGCAACCCCATAGAAGAAGCAGAGGAAGAACACGATATAGAGTTCACTCCACCACAGGTGACCGAACACCGGAACCAGAGGGAGGAGAGCCCAGTCACTGTGGGCAGTCCGGACAGGCCTGAGGCACCGCAAACAGCAGACACTCAGGCCAGCGCCCAACAACCGGAGCCTCAACTCAGGCGCTCTACAAGGGAGCGTAAACCACCAGAGAGACTCAACCTGTGATCCCAATAAGACTTTGGGGGGGGGGGAGCTGATGTCATGTATTCAACCAGCATTGTAACCCATGTATAAACTGACCGAAGTTGTACACTATGAGAACACTGACCACTAGGTGGTGAACTTGTGGGAGACACTCCTAACCTGGACCTTCAGGTATAAAAGGGGAAGCTCCACCCACTTCCATTACTTGAGTGCGATGAAATAAAGGACAGGTCACAGAGTGACCTTCTCTCAAGCATGGGCCTCATGTGCATTTAAACTGTATAGTAAGGACGTATCAGAGAGAGAGTGTTATGTATGCAATAGCTCGATAGACTGAATGCTGTAAACTAACACAGGTACTAACCTGGCTCTGCTTTATTAGGGCCCAAAGTGATTACATTACATGGTGGCTGGCCTTTTATACCTGGACCACACACACGTGCGCACAGCCCAATGACCTCCGACAGTGGCGCCCCCTGGTGGCTAGTAACCCCAAGCATACATACATGACAATATCCCCCTTTGAGATATTAGAAACGGTCTTTTTACAAATTATGACGGTCCGGGACTTTCCGCTCCCGAGTTAATCATCTCAGTTCAACTCCAGCCTTGGGTGAGTGTTCTGAGGCTGTTATGACTGGGGGCTGGGTCGCCGATCTGATGGGAGTGGCAATGGCCATGTCAGGGATTGAAAGTCCAGATTCATTGATGACTGCGGAGTCCTCTGATGACTGAAGGTAGGTTGGTTGGTCCCTGATTGTATCTTCCTCAGACTGTTCCGGTCGATCCGTGTGCCACAGCTTTATCTGATCAACATGTTTCCTGCATGTCTGCCCATTCTTGAGCTTGACGATAAACACTCTGTTGCCCTCCTTGGCCGTAACAATACCGGTGATCCACTTGGGACCTTGACCATAATTTAGTACATACACAGGATCATTAACAGAAATGTCGCGTGACACAGTAGCGCGATCATGATACCACTGCTGACTTTGACGTCTGTATTCAACATGAACGTTCAAGTCAGGGCGGACAAGAGAGAGCCTGGTCTTGAGACCTTTCTTCATCAATAGTTCAGCAGGGGGGACCCCGGTAAGCGTGTGGGGTCTTGTCCTGTAATTAAGCAATATGCATGACAAGCGAGTCTGCAGTGAACCTTGAGTTACACGTTTCATACTCTGCTTGGTGGTTTGGACAGCACGCTCTGCTTGATCATTAGATGTGGGTTTGAATGGTGCTGATCTCACATGTTTAATACCATTGAGTTTCACGAACTCTTGAAACTCCAAACTAGTGAAGCAAGGTCCGTTGTCGCTTACAACGATGTCGGGCAGACCATGAGTGGCAAACATGACACGAAGGCTCTCACTGGTAGCTGTGGATGTACTGGATGACATGATGATACACTCTATCCACTTGGAATATGCATCCACCACAACTAAAAACATCTTTCCCAGGAAGGGACCTGCAAAGTCGATGTGGATCCTAGACCATGGTTTGGACGGCCACGGCCACAGACTCAGTGGCGATTCTGCTGGTGCTTTGCTGAGCTGCATGCAAGTGTTGCACTGATGCACACATGATTCCAGCTCAGAGTCAATTCCCGGCCACCATACATGAGACCTGGCAATGGCTTTCATCATGACAATACCGGGATGAGGGTCATGTACAAATTTCTCTCTGCCTTTCTTAGGCATAACAACATGATTACCCCACAGTAAACAATCGGACTGAATGGATAGTTCGTCTTTGCGACGGTTGTAAGGTTTGGTCTCACCGCCCATTTGCTTGGATATGGCAGACCAATCACCACGAAGGACACAACGTTTCACAACCAATAATATCGGGTCCTGGCTGCTCCAGGTCTTAACTTGTTGAACCATGACAGGGGTTCCTTCACTTTCAAAAGCATCCATGACTAACAGTAGGTCCGCCGGTTGTGGCATCTCCACCTCCGGTGTGGGCAACGGCAGACGGCTCAGTGCATCGGCACAATTCTCGGTGCCAGGTCTATGGCGAATGACATAACCATAGGCAGATAATGTCAGCGCCCATCTCTGGATGCGGGACGATGCATTGGTATTGATACCTTTGTTTTCCGAAAACAATGAAATGAGCGGCTTGTGATCTGTTTCCAGTTCAAACCGAAGACCAAACAGGTACCGATGCATCTTTTTAACCCCATACACACAGACTAGTGCTTCTTTTTCCACCATGCTGTAGGCTCTTTCCACCTTTGACAAACCTTTGACAAGAAGCATACGCAACAGGCTGTAGTTTACCCGACTCATTAGCTTGTTGGAGCACGCAACCAACTCCATATGATGAAGCATCACAGGCCAGTACTAGACGCTTACACGGATCATAATGTACCAGCAGCTTGTTAGAGCAAAGCAGATTAGTAGCTTTCTCAAAAGCTCTATCTTGAGACGCACCCCAAACCCAGTTGTCGCTTTTTCTTGGCAGCATGTGCAGTGGCTCTACTGAAGTGCTCAATCTCGGTAGGAAATGACCGAAGGAGATGAGTGGACCAAGGAACGAACGCAGCTCCATCACATTCTGAGGCTTGGGTGCATTCTTGATGGCCTTGGTTTTCGCGTCCGTGAGCCTAATGCAGCAATTTTCCTCCCCAGGAATTCGATCTCTGGTGCCATGAAGATGCACTTCGAGCGTTTCAGTCTGAGTCCCACTTTGTCCAGGCGATGTAGAACCTCTTCCAGGTTGTTCAGATGTTCCTCGGAGTCACGACCGGTGATCAGGATGTCATCTTGGAACACGACAGTTCTAGGGAACGGACTTCAGTAGACTCTCCATGTTCCTCTGAAATATGACTGCAGCCGAGCGAATTCCGAGAGGACACCTGTTGTAGATAAACAGTCCTTTATGAGCGTTGATGCACGTAAGTTTCTTCGACGTCTTGACCAGCTCCTGTGTCATGTAGGCCGACGTCAGATCCAGTTTAGTGAACGACTTCCCCCTCCCGCTGGCTAGCGTTGCAAACAGGTCATCAGCCTACGGTAACGGGTATTGATCCTGTTTTGAAACTCAGTTGATCGTAACCTTGTAGTCTCTGACAGTGCCGTCACTCTTCAGCACAGGAACAATGGGGCTGGCCCATTCGTTATATTCGACCGGTGATATGATCCCTTCACGCTGGAGTCTGTCCAGTTCCATTTCGACCTTCTCCCTCATCATGTATGGAACCACCCAAGCTTTATGATGGACGGGTTTTGCATCCGAGTCCACCTGGATCTGAACCTTGGCTCCCGTGAAATTGCCGATGCCTGGTTCAAACAGTGAGGGGAACTTGCTCAGCACTTGAGCACATGGAGTATCCTCCTCCTCCGACGACAACGCTTTGATATCGGTCCAAATCCATTTGACTTTTTCTTGCCAATTCCTGCCGAATAGCGTTGGACCATTGCCTGGAACAATCCATAACGGTAAATCATGAACCGCACCATCATACGACACCTTGACTACTGCACTGCCAATCACCGTTATGAGTTCTCTAGTATACGTACGTAACTTGCCATTGACTGGACTCAGCTTAGGCCTTACAGCCTTAGTATCCCACAGCTTGTCGAATGTCCTCTGGCTTATTGATTGACTCGCACCCGTGTCCAATTCCATCGCTACCGGCACACCGTTAAGTTTCACATTAATCATTATCGGTTGGCTCTTTGTTAGGAATGAATACAGTCCATACACTTCCTCCTCTGGTATCTCGGATTGCATATCCGGATCCGCGCTATACTGGTCATCATCCTCCACTTGGTGTGTCGCAGCACGCTTGCTCAGTTGCGGACACATGCGCTGGAGATGCTCCAGTCTCGAACAGCCTTTGCAAATGTACTGTTTAAACCGACACCGATGAGGCCGATGATTGCCCCCACAATGCCAACACGGTGAAATCGGATTCATTCCCGTTGGTGGACTTTAGGCAGCCACCGGTTTCGCATATGCAGTCGGGTAGGCCCTGCCACATGCAGCTCTGCCAAACGATGATACAATCATGTTTACAGTACTTGCCGAGTTCCAATTTTTCGATGATATCTGCTTTAAGTTTTTGTCCGTCATCATGCATGCCTGGGCAATCGTGATGGCCTTGCTCAAGTCCAGCGTTTCCGCATCCAGGAGCTTACGCACGATCACCTCGTGGTTGATGCCGATTACAAAGAAGTCCCGCAGCATGTCTCCCAACGCGTTTTCGAACTTCCACAGTCCAGCTAGACATGTCGGCAACAAATTCCAACACATCCTGGCCCTCAGAATGAACGTGCTTGTAGAATCGATATCGTGAGATGATGATGCCTTCTGGTTTGAGATGGTCACGTACCAAGAGCACACAATTGCTCATAGCCCTTGTTCGTTGGACTGGCAGGCGAGAGAAGATTCTTTATGAGTTCCTTAGATTTTCGGACCGCAAAACTTGAGGAAGACCGTCCTGCGCCTAACTGCGTCAGTGGGTTCCTCCATTTTGTTGGCCACGAAGTACCGGTCCAGGCGAGCTACAAAATCTGCCCAGTCCTCTCCCTCCACGAATCTCTCCAGAATTCCAATTGTGCTCATTTTTGCATGCGAAGGTTCTTAAGTTACCTCGTCACCAAATGTTATGTATGTAATAACTCGATAGAATGAATACTGTGGACTAACACAGGTACAAACCTGGCTCTGCTTTACTAGGGCCCAAAGTAATTACATTACATGATGGCTTGCCTTTTATACCTGGACCACACACACGTGTGTACAGCCCAATGACCTCCGACAGTGGCGCCCCCTGGTGGCTAGTAACCCCAAGCATACATACATGACAGAGAGAGAGAGAGAGAGAAACAGAGACAGAGAGACAGAGAGAGAGAGAGGGAGAGACAAAGACAGAGAGACACAGAGAGAGAGGGAGAGACAGAGACAGAGAGAGACACAGAGAGAGAGGGAGAGACAGAGACAGAGAGACAGAGACAGAGAGAGACACAGAGAGAGAGGGAGAGACAGAGACAGAGAGAGACACAGAGAGAGAGGGAGAGACAGAGACAGAGAGAGAGACAGAGAGAGACACAGAGAGAGAGGGAGAGACAGAGACAGAGAGAGAGACAGAGAGAGACACAGAGAGAGAGGGAGAGACAGAGACAGAGAGAGAGACAGAGAGAGAGCGAGAGACAGAGACAGAGAGAGAGACAGAGAGAGAGACAGAGAGAGAGGGAGAGACAGAGACAGAGAGAGAGACAGAGAGAGAGGGAGAGACAGAGACAGAGAGAGAGACAGAGAGAGACACAGAGAGAGAGGGAGAGACAGAGACAGAGAGACAGACAGAGGGAGACGATAAACCGAGGCCCTATCTGCTCTCTCGGGTGTATGTAAAAGATCCCGGGGCCACTATTGGAAGAAGAGCAGGGGGAGTTCTCCCCGGTGTCCTGGGGCCAATATCTATCCCTCAATCAACATAACAAAAAGCCCAGATGATCTGGGTCATTGTGTGTGGGAACTTGCTGTGCGCAATAGGGCTGCCGCGTTTCCCACATTACAGCAGCGACCGCACTCCAAGAAAGTACTTCATTGGCTGTGAAGCGCTTTGGGACGTCCGGTGGTTGTGAAAGGTGCTATATAAATCCAAGGGGTGGAATGTTGGTGCTGCCCTCTGTCTCTCTGTCGCCTCCAACGAGGATATCCAGTTGCTTGGCCCCGAGAGGAGAGTGGAGTGCGAAGGGGAGGGATTCAGCCTGCTCCTCGGGTGTTAATGTTGTGGGAAATTCCATCGAACTGAACCCACACCTCCCCACTGTTGCCCCAAATCACAGTCCCTCAGAATCGAGGAAGACTTGCTTCCACTCTTAACGCGAGTCCTCACGTGGCTGAACAGTCCAATACAGGAGCCACAGTCCCTGTCACAGGTGGGACAGACAGTGGTTGAGGGAAGGGGAGGGTGGGACTGGTTTGCCGCACGCTCCTTCCGCTGCCTGCGCTTGCTTTCTGCACGCTCTCGGCGACGAGACTCGAGGTGCTCAGCGCCCTCCCGGATGCACTTCCTCCACTTAGGGCGGACTGGTCTTTGGGCCCAGGGACTCCCAGGTGTCGGTGGGGATGTTGCACTTTATCAGGGAGGCTTTGAGGGTGGTCCCTTGTAACGTTCCCTCTGCCCACCTTTGGCTCGTTTGCCCATGAAGGAGTTCCGAGTAGAGCGCTTGCTTTGGGAGTCTCGTGTCGGGGGCATGCGGACAATGTGGCCCTGCCCAGCGGAGCTGGTCGAGTGTGGTCAGTGCTTCGATGCTGGGGATGTTGGCCTGGTCGAGGACGCTAACGTTGGTGCGTCTGTCCTCCCAGGCAATTTGTAGGATCTTGCGGAGACATCGTTGGTGGTATTTCTCCAGCAAATATCTAGAAGTAAAAAAATGTAATTTTATCAAAGTACAGGTTGGACCTCTTTGGTCCGGGACTCTCTGGTCCGGAAACATCCGTGGTTCGGCATTAGCTGGGCCTGAGGGAGAGGATGGTTTATAACATTTTTTTTTTCGATTGGCTGTAGTGGCTGTCAATCTCAAGATCCACGGCGCGGCCCTGGACAACGTGGACCATTTCCCATACCTCGGGAGGCTCCTATCAACAAGAGCAGGCATCGATGACGAGATCCAACACCGCCTCCAGTGCATCAGTGCAGCCTTCTGCCGCCTGAGGAAAAGAGTGTTTGAAGACCAGGCCCTCAAATCTACCACCGAGCTCATGGTCTACAGGGCTGTAGTGATACCCGCCCTCCTGTATGGCTCAGAGACATGGACCATGTACAGTAGACACCTCAAGGCGCTGGAGAAATACCACCAACGCTGTCTCCACAAGATCCTACAAATCCCCCGGGAGGACAGACGCACCAACGTTAGTGTCCTCGACCAGGCCAACATCCCCAGCATCGAAGCACTGACCACACTCGACCAGCTCCGCTGGGCAGGGCCACATTGTCCGCATGTCCCCCCGACACGAGACTCCCAAAGCAAGCGCTCTACTTGGAACTCCTTCACGGCAAACGAGCCAAAGGTGGGCAGAGGAAACGTTACAAGGGACCACCCTCAAAGCCTCCCTGATAAAGTGCAACATCCCCACCGACACCTGGGAGTCCCTGGGCCCAAAGACCAGTCCGCCCTAAGTGGAGGAAGTGCATCCGGGAGGGCGCTGAGCACCTCGAGTCTCGTCGCCGAGAGCGTGCAGAAACCAAGCGCAGGCAGCGGAAGGAGCGTGCGGCAAACCAGTCCCACCCTCCCCTTCCCTCAACCACTGTCTGTCCCACCTGTGACAGGGACTGTGGCTCCTGTATTGGACTGTTCAGCCACCTGAGGATTTTAGCTGTAAATACTTTGCAGGATATGAGCAATCAGTTAGAGAGGCTGCCCACTCTGGCAGACCATGGCTGTACATTGTGCCCCGTCATGAGGCTGTGCCTAATCGGATATCTTATCCTGTGTTGTGCTCTCTTTCTCCATTTAGATCATCATTGTACAGTTTGGCGCAAAACCCTTTAGCTGTTCGCCATTAAATACGGAGCAGTGGCTGTGGTGTATCCTGATTGGGATCGGAGAGCTCCTGTGGGGACAGGTGAGTTGGCCCATTCCTCTCTCCGGTGCCAGTACTGAGGGAGCGCCGCACTGCGCTGTCGGAGGGGCAGTACTGAGGGAGCGCCGCACTGCGCTGTCGGAGGGGCAGTACTGAGGGAGCGCCGCACTGCGCTGTCGGAGGGGCGGTACTGAGGGAGCGCCGCTCTGCGCTGTCGGAGGGGCGGTACTGAGGGAGCGCCGCACTGCGCTGTCGGAGGGGCGGTACTGAGGGAGCGCCTCACTGCGCTGTCGGAGGGGCGGTACTGAGGGAGCGCCGCACTGCGCTGTCGGAGGGGCAGTACTGAGGGAGTGCCGTACTGCGCTGTCGGAGGGGCGGTACTGAGGGAGCACCGCACTGCGCTGTCGGAGGGCAGTACTGAGGGAGCACCGCACTGTTGGAGGGCAGTACTGAGGGAGTGTCGTACTGTCGGAGTGGCGGTACTGAGGGAGCCCCGCACAGTCGGAGGGGCAGTACTGAGGGAGTGCCGCACTGTCGGAGGGGCTGTACTGAGGGAGCGCCGCACTGTCGGAGGGGCTGTACTGAGGGAGTGCCGGTGTCCTGGGGCCAATATTTATCCCTCAACCAACACAGAAACATAGAAACATAGAAAATAGGTGCAGGAGTCGGCAATTCGCCCCTTCGAGCCTGCACCACCATTCAATATGATCATGGCTGATCATTCCCTCAGTACCCCATTCCTGCTTTCTCTCCATACCCCTTGATCCCTTTAGCCGTAAGGGCCACATCTAACTCCCTCTTGAATATATCTAACGAACTGGCCCCAACAACTTTCTGTGGTAGAGAATTCCACAGGTTCACAATTCTCTGGGTGAAGAAGTTTCTCCTCATCTCAGTCCTAAATGGCTTACCCCTTATCCTTAGACTGTGACCCCTGGTTCTGGACTTCCCCAACATCGGGAACATTCTTCCTGCATCTAACTTGTCCAGTCCCGTCAGAATTTTATATGTTTCTATGAGATCCCCTCTCATCCTTCTAAATCCCATTGAATACAAGCCCAGTCGATCCAGTCTTTCTTCATATGTCAGTCCTGCCATCCCGGGAATCAGTCTGGCGAACGTTTGCTGCCCTCCCTCAATAGCAAGAACATCACTAAAGCAGAAATATCTGGGCCATTATCACATTGCTGTCTGTGGGAGCTTGCTGTGCGCAAAGGGGCGTTTCCCACATTACAACAGCGAGTGCACTTCAAACAAAGTCCTTCATTGGAGGTGAGGCACTTTGGGACGTACTGAGGGGGTGAAAGGTGATGTAGAAATGAGGGTCGATTTTTTTTTCTATCTTAGAACATAAGAACATCAGAAAGAGGAGCAGGAGTCGGCCATTCGGCCCCTCGAGCCTGCTCCGCCATTTAATACGATCATGGCTGATCGGATCATGGACTCAGCTCCACTTCCCTGCCCGCCCCCTTATCCCCTTATCGGTTAAGAAACTGTCTATCTCTGTCTTAAATATATTCAATGTCCCGGCTTCCACAGCTCTCTCAGGCAGCGAATTCCACAGATTTACAACCCTCTGAGAGAAGAAATTCCTCCTCATCTCAGTTTTAAATGGGCGGCCCCTTATTCTAAGACCATGCCCCCTAGTTCTAGTCTCCCCCATCAGTGGAAACATCCTCTCTGCATCCATCTTGTCGAGCCCCCTCATAATCTTATACGTTTCGATAAGATCACCTCTCATTCTTCTGAACTCCAATGAGTAGAGGCCCAACCTCCTCAACCTTTCCTCATAAGTCAACCCCCTCATCCCCGGAATCAACCGAGTGAACCTTCTCTGAACTGCCTCCAAAGCAAGTATATCCTTTCGTAAATATGGAAACCAAAACTGCACGCAGTACTCCAGGTGTGGCCTCACCAATACCCTGTATAACTGGAGCAAGACTTCCCTGCTTTTATACTC
The DNA here is from genome assembly GCF_044704955.1 of Pristiophorus japonicus. Taxonomy (NCBI): domain Eukaryota; kingdom Metazoa; phylum Chordata; class Chondrichthyes; family Pristiophoridae; genus Pristiophorus; species Pristiophorus japonicus. Next base: position 87,141 of record NW_027254389.1, on the reverse strand, counting down.
CATCCCCTTTGCAATAAAGGCCAAGATACCATTGGCCTTCCTGATCACTTGCTGTACCTGCAGACTATCCTTTTGTGTTTCATGCACAAGTAACCCCAGGTCCCGCTGTACTGCAGCACTTTGTAATCTTTCTCCATTTAAATAATAACTTGCTCTTTGATTTTTTCTGCCAAAGTGCATGACCTCACACTTTCCAACATTATACTCCATCTGACAAATTTTTGCCCACTCACTGAGCCTGTCTGTGCCCTTTTGCAGATTTTTTGTGTCCTCCTCACACATTGCTTTTCCTCCCATCTTTGTATCGTCAGCAAACTTGTCTACGTTACACTCAGTCCCTTCTTCCAAGTTGTTAATATAGATTGTAAATAGTTGGGGTCCCAGCACTGATCCCTGCGGCACCCTACTAGTTACTGATCGCCAACCCGAGAATGACCCATTTATTCCGACTCTCTGGTTTTGAAACATAGAAACATAGAAAACAGGTGCAGGAGCAGGCCATTCGGCCCTTCGAGCCTGCACCACCATTCAATATGATCATGGCTGATCATTCACCTCAGTACCCCATTCCTGCTTTCTCTCCATACCCCTTGATCCCTTTAGCCGTAAGGACCACATCTAACTCCCTTTTGAATATATTTAGTGAATTGGCCTCAACAACTTTCTGTGGTAGAGAATTCCACAGGTTCACCACTCTCTGGGTGAAGAAGTTTCTCCTCATCTCGGTCCTAAATGGCTTACCCCTTATCCTTCGACTGTGACCCCTGGTTCTGGACTTCCCCAACATCGGGAACATTCTTCCTGCATCGAACCTGTCCAGTCCCGTCAGAATTTTATATGTTTCTATGAGATCCCCTCTCATCCTTCTAAACTCCGGTGAATACAGGCCCAGGTGATCCAGTCTCTCCTCATATGTCAGTCCCGCCATCCCGGGAATCAGTCTGGTGAACCTTCGCTGCACTCCCTCAATAGCAAGAACGTCCTTCCTCAGATTAGGAGACCAAAACTGAACACAACATTTCCTGTTAGTTAGCCAATCCTCTATCCATTACCAACCACCAATCTTGCTGCTTTTTATTTCGCTCTGCCTCTTTCTCTGTCTTCATTAGCTCTCTTTCTGTCAGGTCGCGCACGCATCCCACAGAGGCTCCGCCATTAATGCTCCTCCTGCGATTTCTACCCCCCCTGCCCTGCCCCTCCAGTTGATAGCCGCCATCCCCACAAGCTGGCTCAAGTTCCTGAAGGAGGCCGGCCACGGAACCCAGGAGGACGAGATTCCCGACGAAGAGCTGGCTGAGGACGAGGAGGAGATCGACCATGCCGAGCGGGAGCTGCGACGAGGCCAAATCCTCTGGTTCCGCGGGCTCAACCGCATTCAGACTCAGGTAGGCCCAGCCAGGGAGGGGCAGCCTGCGGGGGTACGGGGGCTGGTGAGAGAGAGGGCGCTAACCTGTATCGTTTGCTTTTCCAGGTACAGACCGTTCTGACTGTGTGCTTCTTCCCCCTCAACAGGAAACACCACCTTTTTATTCAGGTCTTTTATTTAGGCCTCAAAAAACCAAAATCAAGTCTTAGGCCTCAAAAGACCAAAATCAGTCTTGATTTGGGTCTTTTAAGGCCTTGGTCTTGATTTTGGTCTTTTGAGGCCATGGTCTTGATTTGGGTCTTTTGAGGCCATGGTCTTGATTTTGGTCTTTTGAGGCCATGGTCTTGATTTTGGTCTTTTGAGGCCTTGGTCTTGATTTGGGTCTTTTGAGGCCATGGTCTTGATTTTGGTCTTTTGAGGCCTTGGTCTTGATTTGGGTCTTTTGAGGCCTAAGTCTTGATTTTGGTCTTTTGAGGCCTACGTCTTGATTTGCGTCTTTTGAGGCCTAGTTGGGGAACCTGGCAACCGAACTAAGTCAAGGGCCGCTTCCGTAAGTCAAGCTTTTGTGCGAATCCCCAGGCCTTAGTGATGAAAGCGAATGTGAGGTCATCCACTTTGGACCTAAAAAGGATAGAACAGGGTACCTTCTAAATGGCAAGAAGCTCCAAACAGTGGAGGCCCAAAGTGGGAGGGGGGGGGTGGGGGCGGGGGGAGCGGGTGTGAGGGTGGGTCCAGGTACACGGACCTTTAAAATCTCATAAACAGGTACGGAAAATAATCAAAAAGGCCAATGGCATTCTGGCCTTTATATCTAGAGGACTCGAATACAAGGGAGGGTGGAGGTTATGCTGCCGATATACAAAGCCGTGGTTAGACCACATGTGGAGCACTGTGAGCAGTTCTGGGTACCACACCTTAGGGAGGTTATATTGACCTCGGAGAGAGTGTAGCGAAGGTCTACCAGAATGATACCCGGACTCCAAGGGGGTAAGGGTTACGAAAGAACATCAGAAATAGGAGCAGGAGTCGGCCATTCGGCCCCTCGAGCCTGCTCCGCCATTTAATACGATCATGGCTGATCCGATCATGGACTCAGCTCCACTTCCCTGCCCGCCCCCTTATCCCCTTATCGGTTAAGAAACTGTCTATCTCTGTCTTAAATATATTCAATGTCCCGGCTTCCACAGCTCTCTGAGGCAGCGAATTCCACAGATTTACAACCCTCTGAGAGAAGAAATTCCTCCTCATCTCAGTTTTAAATGGGCGGCCCCTTATTCTAAGACCGTGCCCCCTAGTTCTAGTCTCCCCCATCAGTGGAAACATCCTCTCTGCATCCACCTTGTCAAGCCTCCTCATAATCTTATATGTTTCCATAAGATCATTTCTCATTCTTCTGAACTCCAATGAGTAGAGGCCCAACCTCCTCAACCTTTCCTCATAAGACAACCCCCTCATCCCCGGAATCAACCGAGTGAACCTTCTCTGAACTGCCTCCAAAGCAAAGTCTATCCTTTCGTATATACGGAAACCAAAACTGCACGCAGTACTCCAGGTGTGGCCTCACCTCGGCTTAAGACTCGGTTTTCCGCCCGGGACATCTGATTCAGAGTTCTGCGCATGCGCAATAGGCCTAATGTACCGGCCAAACTTCCGTTATCGCACCCCTCCCCCCGCCCCGCCCCGCAACCCCCCTCCCCCTAAACTCTGGTGTGCAACAGCTAAGTTAGCACCGCCTGTCAGCTCGAAGACCGATCCGGACAAATTTCCGGGCGAGTGGTGCTGGATTTACCGCTCCGCCTGGGTTAACAGCGGGGCGACCGTATTTCTGCCCCCTAGGGCGAGGGGGGCAGGGTCTACAGATTACAGCCCGCCTTTCAGGAGTGAAGTAAGGAAACACTTGTGGCACACAAAGGGTGTTAGACAATCAGAACTCTCTTCCACAAAGGGCAACTGATGTTGGCAGGTCGACTGTTAATTCCTCAAATGAAGATTAACGAGACAATGGCTGCCTGGATACACGGGCTAAGAGACAGAAAGCAGGGGTGGGATGACCAGATAAAGGTCGCCCGCCTTCTCTGCGCGTGAGGCTATCTCTGGGCCAGGCGCTGCCCAGTTTCTTGGCCGGTAACAAGTGCCCACCAGCGGGGGCAAGATTCAGCAGTGAGTTGTGCGTCTGACTCGGGGGAGTACAGAGGGGAGGCGGGCGTGGGGCTCGGGGAAGCTCACTCTGGACCGTCCATCAGTGCCAGCTGTCCCACAGTCTGGCAGCTTTCTCTCCAAACCACGCTACCTGCCCTGGGAGTGTTTGATGGGACGGTGTAGAGAGAGCTTTACTCTGTATCGAACCCCGTGATGTACCTGCCCTGGGAGTGTTTGATGGGACAGTGTAGAGGGAGCTTTACTCTGTATCTAACACCGTGCTGTACCTGCCCTGGGAGTGTGTGATGGGGACAGTGTAGAGGGAGCTTTACTCTGTATCTAACCCCCTGTACCTGCCCTGGGAGTGTTTGATGGGACAGTGTAGAGGGAGCTTTACTCTGTATCTAACCCCCTGTACCTGCCCTGGGAGTGTTTGATGGGACAGTGTAGAGGGAGCTTTACTCTGTATCTAACCCCCTGTACCTGCCCTGGGAGTGTTTGATGGGACAGTGTAGAGGGAGCTTTACTCTGCATCTAACCCCGTGCTGTACCTGCCCTGGGAGTGTTTGATGGGACAGTGTAGAGGGAGCTTTACTCTGTATCTAACCCCGTGCTGTACCTGCCCTGGGAGTGTTTGATGGGACAGTGTAGAGGGAGCTTTACTCTGTATCTAACCCCCTGTACCTACCCTGGGAGTGTTTGATGGGACAGTGTAGAGGGAGCTTTACTCTGCATCTAACCCCCTGTACCTGCCCTGGGAGTGTTTGATGGGGACAGTGTAGAGGGAGCTTTACTCTGTATCTAACCCCTTGCTGTCCCTGCCCTGGGAGTGTTTGATGGGACAGTGTAGAGGGAGCTTTACTCTGTATCTAACCCCCTGTACCTGCCTGCGAGTGTTTGATGGGACAGTGTAGAGGGAGCTTTACTCTGTATCTAACCCCCTGTACCTGCCCTGCGAGTGTTTGATGGGACAGTGTAGAGGGAGCTTTACTCTGCATCTAACCCCCTGTACCTGCCCTGGGAGTGTTTGATGGGGACAGTGTAGAGGGAGCTTTACTCTGTATCTAACCCCGTGCTGTACCTGCCCTGGGAGTGTGTGATGGGACAGTGTAGAGGGAACTTTACTCTGTATCTAACCCCATGCTGTACCTGCCCTGAGAGTGTTTGATGGGACAGTGTAGAGGGAGCTTTACTCAGTATCTAACCCCCCTGTACCTACCCTGGGAGTGTTTGATGGGACAGTGTAGAGGGAGCTTTACTCTGTATCTAACCCCCCTGTACCTGCCCTGGGAGTGTTTGATGGGGACAGTGTAGAGCGAGCTTTACTCTGTATCTAACCCCGTGCTGTACCTGCCCTGGGAGTGTTTGATGGGACAGTGTAGAGGGAGCTTTACTCTGTATCTAACCCCCTGTACCTGCCCTGGGAGTGTTTGATGGGAGAGTGTAGAGGGAGCTTTACTCTGTATCTAACCTCGTGCTGTACCTGCCCTGGGAGTGTTTGATGGGACAGTGTAGAGGGAGCTTTACTCTGTATCTAACCCCCTGTACCTGCCCTGCGAGTATTTGATGGGACAGTATAGAGGGAGCTTTACTCTGTATTTAACCCCGGGCTGTACCTGCCCTGGGAGTGTTGGATGGGACAGTGTAGAGGGTGCTTTACTCTGTATCTAACCCCCTGTACCTGCCCTGGGAGTGTTTGATGGGACAGTGTAGAGGGAGCTTTACTCTGTATCTAACCCTGTGCTGTACCTGCCCTGGGAGTGTTTGATGGGACAGTGTAGAGGGAGCTTTACTCTGTATCTAACCCCGTGCTGTACCTGCCCTGAGAGTGTTTGATGGGACAGTGTAGAGGGAGCTTTACTCTGTATCTAACCCCCTGTACCTGCCCTGGGAGTGTTTGATGGGACAGTGTAGAGGGAGCTTTACTCTGTATCTAACCCCGTGCTGCACCTGCCCTGGGAGTGTTTGATGGGACAGTGTAGAGGGAGCTTTACTCTGTATCTAACCCCGTGCTGTACCTGCCCTGGGAGTGTTTGATGGGACAGTGTAGAGGGAGCTTTACTCTGTATCTAACCCCGTGCTGTTCCTGCCCTGGGAGTGTTGGATGGGACAGTGTAGAGGGAGCTTTACTCTGTATCTAACCCCCTGTACCTGCCCTGGGAGTGTTTGATGGGGACAGTGTAGAGGGAGCTTTACTCTGTATCTAACCCCGTGCTGTACCTGCCCTGGGAGTGTGTGATGGGACAGTGTAGAGGGAACTTTACTCTGTATCTAACCCCATGCTGTACCTGCCCTGAGAGTGTTTGATGGGACAGTGTAGAGGGAGCTTTACTCAGTATCTAACCCCCCTGTACCTACCCTGGGAGTGTTTGATGGGACAGTGTAGAGGGAGCTTTACTCTGTATCTAACCCCCCCTGTACCTGCCCTGGGAGTGTTTGATGGGGACAGTGTAGAGCGAGCTTTACTCTGTATCTAACCCCGTGCTGTACCTGCCCTGGGAGTGTTTGATGGGACAGTGTTGAGGGAGCTTTACTCTGTATCTAACCCCCTGTACCTGCCCTGGGAGTGTTTGATGGGACAGTGTAGAGGGAGCTTTACTCTGTATCTAACCTCGTGCTGTACCTGCCCTGGGAGTGTTTGATGGGACAGTGTAGAGGGAGCTTTACTCTGTATCTAACCCCCTGTACCTGCCCTGCGAGTATTTGATGGGACAGTATAGAGGGAGCTTTACTCTGTATTTAACCCCGGGCTGTACCTGCCCTGGGAGTGTTGGATGGGACAGTGTAGAGGGTGCTTTACTCTGTATCTAACCCCCTGTACCTGCCCTGGGAGTGTTTGATGGGACAGTGTAGAGCGAGCTTTACTCTGTATCTAACCCTGTGCTGTACCTGCCCTGGGAGTGTTTGATGGGACAGTGTAGAGGGAGCTTTACTCTGTATCTCACCCCGTGCTGTACCTGCCCTGAGAGTGTTTGATGGGACAGTGTAGAGGGAGCTTTACTCTGTATCTAACCCCCTGTACCTGCCCTGGGAGTGTTTGATGGGACAGTGTAGAGGGAGCTTTACTCTGTATCTAACCCCGTGCTGCACCTGCCCTGGGAGTGTTTGATGGGACAGTGTAGAGGGAGCTTTACTCTGTATCTAACCCCGTGCTGTACCTGCCCTGGGAGTGTTGGATGGGACAGTGTAGAGGGAGCTTTACTCTGTATCTAACCCCGTGCTGTACCTGCCCTGGGAGTGTTGGATGGGACAGTGTAGAGGGAGCTTTACTCTGTATCTAACCCCCTGTACCTGCCCTGGGAGTGTTTGATGGGACAGTGTAGAGGGAGCTTTACTCTGTATCTAACCCCGTGCTGTACCTGCCCTGGGAGTGTTGGATGGGACAGTGTAGAGGGAGCTTTACTCTGTATCTAACCCCCTGTACCTGCCCTGGGAGTGTTTGATGGGACAGTGTAGAGGGAGCTTTACTCTGTATCTAACCCCTTGCAGTACCTGCCCTGGGAGTGTTTGATGGGACAGTGTAGAGGGAGCTTTACTCTGTATCTAACCCCCTGTACCTGCCCTGGGAGTGTTTGATGGGACAGTGTAGAGGGAGCTTTACTCTGTATCTAACCCCCTGTACCTGCCCTGGGAGTGTTTGATGGGACAGTGTAGAGGGAGCTTTACTCTGTATCTAACCCCGTGCTGGAGCTGCCCTGGGAGGGTTTGAAAAACTGCGCTTAGCGTAAGGAAATAATAGAAAGAAGTAATTCCGGTCTGTTAGCCGAGCGAGAGGAGGACCAGGCACTGCCTGGCCGTTCCGATTGATTCTTATTTTGACTTTTTTTCTTTTGAAAGGGTAACATCAGGAGCCAGCAACTGAAAGAAGTTTCACTGTAGTACCAGCAGCATCCACAGTGGAATGTACAAGTCCCACACCAGTGCTTTACTGTCGAATGTCTCCTCGTCCTCCCCACCCCGGCCCCCTCCCCTCGCACGGCCCCGTTGCCGGGACAACCATTGCCAGGCGGGAGGCGGCCATTTTGCTCGGGCGTCATGTCGGGGGCAAAAGGGGGGCCCCTGTTAGCGAGGGCTCTGCTGCCCTGGGGCACGGTGCCGGAGGGGAGGGGAGCCCAGCGACTGTTGGCCTGGGCTCCAAATGTACCTTTGGCCCGGGGGCGGGGGGGGCGGGATGGGTGGGGTGGGGCGGGGGGGGGGGGGGGGCGGGGCGCTAGAGCGGGAAAGGGGTGGGGATGTGGCTGGGTCATGGGGGGGTCAGGGGTCACCTCCCTCCCCGTCCTCCCACGATCTTGGGGCTGTTTCTCGGACGAGGGCTCTGGGGGGGGTGGGAGGGTTTGGACGGGTCTCACACTTCGCGGTGGGTGGGTGGGTGGGGGCGGCGGGGTTTGAGTGGGCAGGTACTGGGGAGGGGTGCTTTTCTGAGGTGTGGGGTGTGCGGGGTGTGGCCGGGGGGGGAGGGGGGGGTTGGAAGTTCCTTCGCTTGCAGCCCACCATCTTCCGCCCCAGCTCAGAAAGGCCGTGGAATCAATCCGGGATGAGCACAGGGACTGGGTGCGGTCTATCAGGCCGGAGATAATCGCCCCCCCCCCCCACTGCGCACCCCCACCACCCCCCCAGGGCGAGGGTCTCACGGTGCCCAAGGCGGGCAGACCGAGGCACAGACGCGGCCTCCCGGCGCGGCAGAAGAGGCGGGCGGCCCCGACAACGGCTCCCTTCCTGCGCCCCTCCATCACCTGCCGAGTTCCCTATCTCGGTCTCCCCGCCCCTTCAAAGTGGGCGGAGGGCTGGTGGTGGTGGGGGCGGGGGGCTGTAATTTTTAACGAAGGAGGTCGGGGCATGGAGGGGAAAGGGGAAACGTGAGAGCGAGAGCGGAGCAGGGTGGGGAGCCTCGGGAGATGATTGCGAACCCGTCTAACTTGCCCCTACCCAACCCCCCCACCCACCCCCACAACCGCAACACCACAAGTTGCCCAAAAAGGGGACCGAACAGGCCCGAAAAATTAAGTAACGAGTAATTAGTCTTTGAAAGAAGCACGGGGAGGGAGTGTTACATTGTCGTTTGTGGGCGGGGAGGGGATAACGGGAACGCCCGGGCTATTTGTGGCGATTTGAGGCCCAGTATGCTTTCCCCCTTGCCCAGTTGGTTTGCCAAGCGTTGCTTTCGGGAAGGCTTTTTTTGGGCTGGGTGGCGGTAACGTTCTGCCCTCTGCAGGTCCCCACGTTGCCGGAGGTAGTCAGTCGCAGTGGTGGGGGGGGAGGGGGCGGGGGAGGGAGAGAGGCGGGCGGGGGGCCGCGAGACAAGCCGGGGAAGAGGGACGCAAGATCTAGGATCTATCTCTCAGGTCGGAGATAATCACCTCCGCCCGCCCCCCCCCTCCCGACCCCGGCTCCATCGAGCTCCAGGTTTTGCCAGGGCGAGGGTCTAACGGGCGCCCAAGGCGGGCGCAGCGAGGCGCAGGCACGGCTCCGTGCCCAGCCTTCCTACCCGTGCCCCGCCCCTCCCCCACCACCACCCATCGAGTTCCCTATCTCGGTCCCCCCCCCCTCCCCCCGCCCTCGCCGCCTCACGGGCCTCCTGCGAGCCCGCTGCGCGAGACGACGGCGGCCGATCTTCCCGCCTGAGCGCCCACGTTCCCGCCCCGACTCCTCCCCCCCACCCCCCCTCCCCCGACCCACACACACACCCACAATCCCTCAGGGGCAGGAAGGGGTGTTGCGTAGCACCGGACGCAAAGGAGGGGCTTTCCAGATCCGTATTTTGGCCTTTGAGCGATTCGGGGTTTTTGACGATTGTATATATATATATATATATCTGTAATTTAAATAGGACAAGGCAGTCAAGTTTGGCGGAACTGGTCAGGGCGGAGGCGGAGCTTAAGAGGGTGGGGCCCACCAGGGCGGGTGGTCTCTCGGGGTGGGGGGGGGGGAAAGAATTTCAACCCCCTCCCCTTTTAGGTCCTCCACAACCCCACCCACTCCCCGCCCGCCCCCTCAACACTGCAGATTAGTCTGTAACCCCGGCAACGGGGTCCCCTCGGTGCTCGACCTACGACCCCCGCCAGCGGACAAGGCCCGGGGGCAGGCTCAGATCAGCGACGGCTAATTTTTGGTTTTTTGTCGTTGCGTTCGCTCCGTTGTCACGGCGAGGCAGACACCGAAAGAAAAAAAGACCGAGAGGAGTTGCCACACCCCTGCTCCAGCGCCTGGAGTAAAAAGAAAAAAAAATAAATAAATAGTCTGCCTCGTCCTGTCTGTTACAGTTCCGTCGCGTAGCGTGAAGCAAGGTCCTCGGGCCCCTCCTTGGCCTCAATCTCCCGGCTTCCCGTGCAGCCGATCCGTTTCATACCCGTGATGGGGGTCAGGGGGAGCACCACCTCAAATCGAAATGTGCGTGCCTTCAAAACCGAGGCCCTTGGGACAACATCGTCATCGCGGGCAGTCCCTCGGAATCGAGGAAGCCTTGCTCCCACTCTTAACACGAGGCCTTCGGTGGCTGAACAGCCCAATACGGGGAACCACAGTCTCTGTCACAGGTGGGACAGACAGTGGTTGAGGGAAGGGGAGGGGTGGGACTGGTTTGCCGCACGCTCCTTCCGCTGCCTGCGCTTGCTTTCTGCACGCTCTCGGCGACGAGACTCGAGGTGCTCAGCGCCCCCTCCCGGATGCACTTCCTCCACTTAGGGCAGGACTGGTCTTTGGGCCCAGGGACTCCCAGGTGTCGGTGGGGAACGTTGCACTTTATCAGGGAGGGCTTTGAGGGTGGGTCCCTTGTAACGTTCCCTCTGCCCACCTTTGGCTCGTTTGCCCGTGAAGGAGTTCCGAGTCGAGCGCTTGGCTTTGGGAGTCTCGTGTCTGGGGGGGGACATGCGGACAATGTGGGCCCTGCCCAGCGGAGCTGGTCGAGTGTGGTCAGTGCTTCGATGCTGGGGATGTTGGGCCTGGTCGAGGACGCTAACGTTGGTGCGTCTGTCCTCCCGGGGGATTTGTAGAACAAAATGGACAGTGGATGCGGTGTTTTTTCGGACTGGAGGAAGGTATACAGTGGTGTTCCAGAAGGCTGGGTTCAGGGACTGCTGCTTTTGCTGATATATATATATCAACGACTTGGACATGGGTGTACAGGGAACAGTTTCAAAATCTGCAGGCGATGCAAAACTCATAGTGAACAGTGAGGAGGACAGTGACAGGCCGTGGATGGGCGGGCATGCGGCAGATGAAGTTTAACGCAGAAACGTGCGAAGTGATGCATTTTGGCAGGAGGAAGGAGTAGAGGTGATATAAACTAAAGGGTACAATGCTACAGGGGGTGCATGAACAGAGAGACCCGTCGGGGGGTATCGGGGCATAAATCGGGGAAGGCGGTGGGGCAGGTTGAGAAAGCGGTTCTGGCTTACGGGACCCTGGGCTTCATAAATAGAGGCACAGAGTACAAAAGCGTGGATATTATAATGAACCTGTATAAAACACTGGTTCGGACCCAGCCGGGGTATTGTGGCCAATTCCGGGCACCGTACTTTAGGGAGGATGTGAAGGCCCCAGAGAAGGAGCAGAGGGACACTGACCAGAATGGTTCCCGGGGGGGGGGGGAATGAGGGCCCTCAGTGACGGGGAGAGACTGGAGAAGCCGGGGTTGTTCCCCTCGGAGCAGAGAAGGTTGAGGGGGAGATTTGATCGAGGTGATCACAATCACGAGGGGCCTGGACAGAGTCAGAGAGAGAGAGAGAGAGCAACTGTTCCCCAATGGTGGAAGGGTGGAGAACCAGAGGGACACAGGTTCAAAGGCGATCGGCCGAAGAGGCAAAGGCCGCGTGAGGGACAACGTTTTTCCGCGGCGAGTGCTTAGGGCCAGGAGCGCGCTGCCCGAGAGGGCGCTGGAGGCAGGCTCAATCGCGGCTTCCAAAAGGGGGAGCTGGATAAGTCCCTGATGGAAAATAAATGCCCGGGGCTACAGGGGAAAGGGCGGGGGGAGTGGGACTGGCTGGGGGGGGGGCTCGTGCAGAGAGCCGGCACGGGCTCGATGGGCCGAATGGCCTCCTTCTGTGCTGTGGCCGTTCGATGATTCTACGAGACAGAGGGGGAGGTGAAGGAGAGGGTTGAGAGGGGAGTGTTTGGTATCCCTTCAATCATGTGCCGTCAAGTACAGATTCTTGTCCTGTGTGCCCTTGGTTATGGCTCACAACAATTTTAATTTATATAGCGCCTTTTTACACAATAAAACATCCCAAGGCAAGTCACGGGAGTTACGGACAACACAAATAAATTTTGACGCCGAGAAATTAGGGACAGGCGACCAAAAGCTGGGTCAGAGGTCAGTTTTAAGGGGCGTCTTGAAGGAGGAGAGAGAGGCGGAGAGGTTTAGGGAGGGAGTTCCAGAGCTTGGGGCCCAGGCAACAGAAGGCACGGCCACCGATGGTGGAGCGATTATAATCAGGGATCGAAACATAGACATTTACAGCGCAGGAGGAAGCCATTCCGGCCCATCGTGTCCGCGCCGGCCGACAAAGAGCCGCCCGGCCCTCGGTCAGCAGCCCTGAAGGTTACATATAAACCCATGAACAATGGCGGAAAGGCAAAGAGCTCCCGGCCCAACCAGTCCGCCCCACATAACTGCAACACCCCTCACACTGAAACATTCTACACTCCACCCCAACCGGAGCCGTGTGATCTCCTGGGAGAGGCAAAAACCTGATTAAAAACCCAGGCCAATTGAGGGAGAAAAAAATCTGGGAAAATTCCCCTCCGACCCATCCAGGTGATCGACACTAGTCCAGGAGATTACCCTGGCCGTATTCTATTCCCTGCAGTACTTACCATTATATCTGCGCCGTCGAACAAAAGGTCATCCAATCTAATCCCAATTACCAGCTCGAGGTCCGTATTTCTATGTTTCGATCCCTGATTATAATCGCTCCACCATCGGTGGCTGTGCCTTCTGTCGCCTGGGCCCCAAGCTCTGGAACTCCCTCCCTAAACCTCTCCGCCTCTCTCTCCTCCTTCAAGACGCCCCTTAAAACTGACCTCTGACCCAGCTTTTGGTCGCCTGTCCCTAATTTCTCGGCGTCAAAATTTATTTGTGTTGTCCGTAACTCCCGTGACTTGCCTTGGGATGTTTTATTGTGTAAAAAGGCGCTATATAAATTAAAATTGTTAACCCTGCAGGTTACGGCACTTTAAGTGCCCATCCAACCATCTCTTAAAAGTGGTGAGGGTTTCTGTATCCACCACTCTTCCAGGCAGCGAGTTCCAGATCCCCACAACCCTCTGCGTAAAGAAGCCCCCCCTCAAATCCCCTCTAAACCTTCCACCAACCACCTTAAAACTATGCCCCCTCGTAATAGACCCCTCCACCAATGGAAAATAGGTCCTTACTATCCACCATGTCCAGGCCCCTCAGTCCAGTGAACCTTTGTTGCACAGCCTCTCAGGCAAGATAACAACATCAGAAATAGGAGCAGGAGTCGGCCATTCGGCCCCTCGAGCCTGCTCCGCCATTTAATACGATCATGGCTGATCCGATCATGGACTCAGCTCCACTTCCCTGCCCGCCCCCTTATCCCCTTATCAGTTAAGAAACTGTCTATCTCTGTCTTAAATATATTCAATGTCCCGGCTTCCACAGCTCTCTGAGGCAGCGAATTCCACAGATTTACAACCCTCTGAGAGAAGAAATTCCTCCTCATCTCAGTTTTAAATGGGCGGCCCCTTATTCTAAGACCATGCCCCCTAGTTCTAGTCTCCCCCATCAGTGGAAACATCCTCTCTGCATCCACCTTGTCAAACCCCCCTCATAATCTGATACGTTTCGATAAGATCACCTCTCATTCTTCTGAACTCCAATGAGTAGAGGCCCAACCTCCTCAACCTTTCCTCATAAGTCAACCCCCTCATCCCCGGAATCAACCGAGTGAACCTTCTCTGAACTGCCTCCAAAGCAAGTGTATCCTTTCGTAAATACGGAAACCAAAACTGCACGCAGTACTCCAGGTGTGGCCTCACCAATACCCTGTATAACTGGAGCAAGACTTCCCTGCTTTTATACTCCATCCCCTTTGCCAATAAAGGCCAAGATACCATTGGCCTTCCTGATCACTTGCTGTACCTGCATACTAACCTTTTGTGTTTCATGCACAAGGACCCCCAGGTCCCGCTGTACTGCGGCACTTTGCAATCTTTCTCCATTTAAATAATAACTTGCTCTTTGATTTTTTTCCTGCCAAAGTGCATGACCTCACACTTTCCCACATTATACTCCATCTGACAAATTTTTGCCCACTCACTGAGCCTGTCTGTGTCCTTTTACAGATTTTTTGTGTCCTCCTCACACATTGCTTTTCCTCCCATCTTTGTATCATCAGCAAACTTGGCTACGTTACACTCAGTCCCTTCTTCCAAGTCGTTAATATAGATTGTAAATAGTTGGGGCCCCAGCACTGATCCCTACAGCACCCCACTAGTTACTGATCGCCAACCCGAGACCAGGGAGACCAATACGGTGCACAGTATTCCAGGGGTGGTCTCCCCAAAGTACAATTGCAGCAAGACTCCCTCACTTCTTATACTCCAACCCTCCGGCAAGAAATGCCATTCGCCTCCCGAGACGGGTCAGAGATGGAGGCACTCTGCAGAGTATTGAGTTTGTCTCTCGCAGTAATTCAGCGTGTGTCTATTGCTCCAACACCTTGCCCGGCCCAGTAAGGGCAGAAAAAAAAGTGGGGCCTGGGTCCTCATTTAGATTTCGGGCCATTGTGCGTTCTCGCCCGTTGAAATGCCCGCCGAAAACGCGAGTGATATTTGTCTCACTGCCGAGTGAGGGGGAAGATGCTTTTTTTTTTTGCATTAGAAATTTTCCCCAACTCCCCTCGCCATCGGCCGCGCTGAGGTATGAGGCTGCCTTTGGGCCTCGCGGACACAAAAGGGGGTCCTCACTCAAGGTGAGAAGGTGATTGTGTGGAGCGAGGGGTGGGGTGGGGGGGCACCTCGGGAGGCCTGGCAGCATCGCGGGCACCTCTCTGGGACGGTCTGGGGCAAGTGCCGTGGTGGAGAAGGTAGTAAGTTGTTTCAGCCGGATGTGGTGTAGTTGGGCAGCGTGCAGTTCCGGTACCCGCCTCTGCTTCTGAGCGAGCAGCCGGACAATTCACTCCCAATAGGGCCATTGGCGGCGTAATGTGTCGACTGTAATGTGCAACTCCAATGAGGAGATAGGAGATCCTTCGCTCCCAGTCGGACGACTGCCATCGTGGGTGTATGGACGATGGGGGAAGAAGCTGGCCTGCTTTGTACCAAGATGGCCGCTCTATCCTGCACCAAGATGGTGGCTCTGGTGGTCCTGCACTAAGATGGTGGCTATGGGGATCCTACACTAAGATGGCGGGCATTAAGGTCCTGCACTATGATGGTGGCACTGGGAATCCTGCACAAAGATGGCGGCTCTGGGGGATCCTACACTAAGATGGCGGGCATTAAGGTCCTGCACTATGATGGTGGCACTGGGAATCCTGCACTAAGATGGTGGGTCTGGGGGGGTCCTGCACAAAGATGGCGGCTCTGGGGTCCTGCACAAAGATGGCGGCTCTGGGGATCCTGCACTAAGATGGTGGCTATGGGGGTCCTACACTAAGATGGCAGCGCTGGGGTCCTGCACAAAGATGGCGGCTCTGGGGATCCTGCAGTAAGATGGCAGCACTGGGCTCCTGCACTAAGATGGCAGCACTGGGCTCCCGCACTAAGATGGCGCCTCTGGGAGTCACTGAGGGCTCACTGACTGGGCACAGCGAATTCACCCACGCCCGTCAACTTCCCCCGGCCGTTCCCCTCCCCACCCCGCGCCCGCGCTGGCGCTAAAACACTTACCGCCTCGCTCCCTTGCCCATCCGGAGACGGTGACGTGAGGTCAGGTCGGGCAAAGTTTATTGAATCCGCCCGTAGTCCGGCACCTCCTGATTTCCTTACCCCCCGCCCCCACCGCTCGGCAGTTGCTCAGCCCTGCCCGCTCCTCGGGGGGGGGGAGGGGGTTGAGGGCCTGGGGGCTGTGCGCAAAGTGCGGGGGCGCCCCCAGCGATGGAGATAGCCGCAAGGTTCATTTCAGCCCACCGCCGGTTCCCTTCCCGTTGCGCGCGGGAGGAAGCCTCCACAGATG
Source organism: Pristiophorus japonicus (assembly GCF_044704955.1). Lineage (NCBI taxonomy): Eukaryota > Metazoa > Chordata > Chondrichthyes > Pristiophoridae > Pristiophorus > Pristiophorus japonicus. The sequence goes on along the minus strand of NW_027254389.1, from coordinate 71,500 downwards.
TCGCTCTGGCACCACCGCTCCCCCGAAACGCCGCCCGCTCCCTTTAGCGCTCCGCTTGCCTCTCGGAGCGCCGCGCCGTTACGCTGCCGGCGGCTCGAAAGTCCTCCGGCGCCCCACGCGGTAATTCCCGCGCCCTGAAACCATTATGGGCCCCGGATGCTGCGCCGTGCCATCGCCCGCTCTCCAGCGTGGACGCACCGCCTTCCCGCCTATCGCGGGGTTCGAGGACGGGAGGGGGCTGCCCCGCTCAGCAAACTGAGGGGGGGGTCCGTGCCAGTGGACGGGGAAGGGGTGGGTTCCGTCTCACTCCAAAAAAAAAACGCCCGAGGTTCGACGGAGGGCCTGTTCTGCGGATGGATGGAACGCAACCCTCACTGTCCCCCTCCCCTCCCTAACCCACCCCGCCTCCGTCCATTCCCCCCCCCCCCCCACCCTCCGCCTTCTTTCAACTTCTCGGTTTGCAGTGGCGGCTGGCGGAAAGCCTTGAGCCCCAACCTGGGGGAGAAGTGCGTGTGTGTGTGTGTGTGTGTGTCCGTGTATATATCTATATATATATATATATATACCTGTCTCGTTCTCTCTCTCTCCCGCAGATGGAGGTAGTGAGCACGTTTAAGAGAAGCGGTTCATTTCAGGGCGCCATACCACGACGCTCATCGGTCCTGAGCCAGCTGCACGATGTAACCAATCTTTCCACCCCTACTCACATAGTCCTTCCCACCGTCAACGCATGCAGTGCTGTCAGGCGTGAGTCTCAACCTTCCTTTCAAATACACGGGGTTGGCGCATCGCCAAGCCGACCCCCTCCCTCTCTCTCTCTCTCTCTCTCTCTCTCTCTTTCCCGCTTTTTATTTCCTGTTTTGTCCCATTTGCGAGGTCACGGGCGGTGACGCACGCTCCTTCAATCCCCGGCTCTCGGTCGCGCTCGTCCGCGAAGGACAGGGGGCCGGCGGTGGGTGGGGGGGGGGGGGGGGGGTTGTGGGGGGGTTGGGTGGGTCAAAGGTCGCCGCTTCTGTCGGCGGTCTGTCACTTTCTAACAGGCGACCCGACCCGCGCCCCCCCTCTGTGCTTCCTTCCCACTTCACAGATGGAGAGTGAACCTTCGAGTATAAGCCCGCGTCCCTTGCCAAGCCCTAATCGTTTCCTTGCAGTGCGGCTCACAACTCTTCTGTTTGTGGGCGCAGGAAGGGCCGGGGTGGGGCAAACTGTACGCAGACTGGGGGAAATGACCTAACCATGTTTTCTGCCCTAATCACAGTGATCTTTGCTTCCTCAGGGGGCTCGGGAGTGAGCGTCAAGAGCCCACATGGGTCACTGCATTCTTACATTCACCCGCAGCCAGCCCCAACCCCACCCACCTGATCGTTCCCCGGCAACCCCCCTCCCCCACCCGCTCCATTTCAGGCTCCCCGTTTACCACCTTATTTACTCGTTTCCACACCCACCCAGGCCACAGGCCAGAGGCGCTATTGCTGTCAGCAACAGGAGGAGGCCCATTCA
>NW_027254389.1:0-50000 GCF_044704955.1 Pristiophorus japonicus | reverse complement strand
GTCATATCACACTGGGAGCACCGTGCACAGTTCTGGTCATATCACACTGGGAGTGTTGTGCACTGTTCTGCTCTCCATTTTATTTTAATAACAGGATGCCAGGACACTGGAGAAAGTGGGGAACGGCGTGTTTTCTGTGCTGTAACATTGTATGTCCCTCCAACGACAGACTAAACCATGCATCATCGCCTGAGTTCACACCGCCATTGCCCCAAAGCGCCAGTGTGCAACTCACAACCTTGGGCATGGTGCTGGTCATCTCGCTGCACAAGTCGTGCCGCGGAGCGTGGAATGGACCCTGCTTCCGATATGTATGCTTGCATTAGTTCAGCCCGCATAAGATCTACTCAGGGAGTAATCGCTTGCCCCTGCCAGCCCCCAACCCCCCCGAGTCCTCAGACCTCCAGTCGGTGATGGGGTTTCTCGGTGCACAGGACACAGCAAACCTTTGCTCAGTGTTCAACTTATCAACCTGTGTCTCAGGCAGGACTCGCGTGCCCGCCCCCTGCCCTGCCGACTCCGTAACCAATGAGCCCTGTAATCCAAGGCTGCCACTCCAGCCCAGTGCCGATGCAGCAGTGCTGTCTCCCGGGGTGAGGCCTTAATCCTGAGGTCCGTCTGCCCTCTCGGGCGGGAGTAAAAGATACTCGCGGCACGCCATTGGACGAAGAGCAGAGCGGGGGCGGGGGGCCAGCAGCTCTCCCCGGTGTACGGGGGCCCCAATATTTCATCTGGCAACCCCCCCACCCCACACATCACTTACAAAAAAAAACATTTATCGCATTGCTGCCGCTTGTGGGAGCTTCCTGTGCGCCATTTGGCTTTCCCGCCTGACGCAAAAAAAAAAGGTCCATTGTTGGCGGAGCAGCGGCCCACCCTGGGTCGATCTTATCGAGGGCCCCGCGGCGTTTGTGCGGATAACGAGGCGACATTCTTAAAGGCTCCTCCGCCCACGTCCCCCAAAAAGCCGGGGCGACGTTGTGTGTTGGAAGGGGTAGGGGGCGATGGGGGCGGGGAGGGAGGGGGAAATGGATCATCGCCTTCGGACGTCGAGGTACTCTCGCTGCTGTCCAGCAGGCCTCGGCTGAGGCGAGCGGGCGAGACCGAGAAGAAAAGCCGGGGGGAGCGACACGCACGTCGCTGCTCGACGGCGCCGAAAGTTACAAGCCTCCTCACACGTCGACCCGGTTTTGTGCGGGGGGGACGGGCGGGTGTCCCCTTTAGGTACCGCGCGTTATCCCGCCATGGAACGATTTTGACCGATGGTTATTTGTTGCTTTTAGTTCCGTTCTCTCGCCATCATTGACCTGCTGGCTAAAAACCTTGCCCCCCCCACCCCCACCCACCCCCCCCCCCACCGTCACCCCCACCGCCATTGCTCGTTAGTTCCTCTGCAAAGGTCAAGTGACAAGAGGGTCGCTCGAGGTTGCCCCCTTGTTCAGACCTGGCCGATGACCCTTCACCCTGCACCCCCGACCCCCACTGGGCCTGGGGTACTGCCACAGGGGTCAATGTTCAACAGTTGTCTTCCAATGCAGAAGATTGGGTGCGATTTAATTGAGGTGATTATCTACCCAGGGAGTGCAGCGAAGGTTCACCAGACTGATTCCTGGCGATGGCAGACCACACCTGGAGTACTGCGTGCAGTTTTGGTTTCCGTATTTACGAAAGGATACACTTGCTTTGGAGGCAGTGCAGAGAAGGTTCACTCGGTTGATTCCGGGGATGAGGGGGTTGACTTATGAGGAAAGGTTGAGTAGGTTGGGCCTCTACTCATTGGAGTTCAGAAGAATGAGAGGTGATCTTATGGAAACGTATCAGATACTGAGGGGGCTCGACAAGGTGGATGCAGAGAGGATGTTCCCACTGATGGGGGAGACTAGAACTAGGGGGCACGGTCTTAGAATAAGGGGCCTCCCATTTAAAACTGAGATGAGGAGGAATTTCTTCTCTCAGAGGGTTGTAAATCTGTGGAATTCTCTGCCTCAGAGAGCTGTGGAAGCTGGGACATTGAATATATTTAAGACAGAGATAGACAGTTTCTTAACCGATAAGGGGATAAGGGGACGGGCAGGGAAGTGGAGCTGAGTCCATGATCGGATCAGCCATAATAGTATTAAATGGCGGAGCAGGCTCGAGGGGCCGAATGGCCGACTCCTGCTCCTAGTTCTGATCTTCTTATGTATGAGGAGAGATTGGGTCGACTGGGCCTGTATTCACTGGAGTTTAGAAGAATGAGAGGGGATCTCATCGAAAGGTATAAAATTCTGACGGGGTTGGACAGACTGGATGCGGGGAGGATGTTTCCCCGGGGCTGGGAAGTCTAGAACAAGGGGTCACAGTCTCAGGATACGGGGTAGGAAATTTAGGAGTGAGATGAGGAGAAATGTTTTCACTCCGAGGGTGAACCTGTGGAATTCTCTACCACAGAATGCTGTGGAGGCCAAGTCACTGAATATATTTAAGAGGGAGATAGATCGATTTCTAGACACAAAAGGCATCAAGGGGTATGGGGAGAAAGCGGGAACATGGTGTTGGGATAGAGGATCAGCCATGGTCATACTGAATGGAGCAGGCTCGAGGGGCCGAATGGCCGACTCCTGCTCCTATTGTCTATGTTTCTATGTTTCATCACAAAAGGCTGAACAGTTTGGGGCTCATTTCTCTAGAAATGAGAAGGCTGGGGGGGGGGGGGGGGCGAGCCAATAGAAACATAGAAAATAGGTGCAGGAGGCGGCCATTCGGCCCTTCGAGCCTGCACCACCATTCAATAAGATCATGGCTGATCATTCACCTCAGTACCCCTTTCCTGCTTTCTCTCCATACCCCTTGATCCCTTTAGCCGTAAGGGCCACATCTAACTCCCTTTTGAATATATCCAACGAACTGGGCCTCAACAACTTTCTGTGGTAGAGAATTCCACAGGTTCACAATTCTCTGAGTGAAGAAGTTTCTCCTCATCTCGGTCCTAAATGGCTTACCCCTTATCCTTAGACTGTGACCCCTGGTTCTGGACTTCCCCAACATCGGGAACATTCTTCCTGCATCTCACCTGTCCAGTCCCGTCAGAATATTACATGTTTCTATGAGATCCCCTCTCATTCTTTTAAATTCCAGTGAATATAAGCCTAGTCGATCCAGTCGATAGAGGTCTTTACGATTACGAAGGGGTTTCAAGAGGATAGACGTAGAGAAGATGTTTCCCCCTTGTGGGAGCAGACCAGAACCAGGGGGCCTTCAGTATCAGACAGTCACTGATAAATCCAATGGGGAATTCAGGAGAAACTTCTTTACCCAGAGAGTGGTGAGAATGTGGAACTTGCTGCCACAGGGAGGGGTTGAGCCAAATAGTGTCGGTGCATTAGTCTAGAGGATGTGATCGGGGACCAGGGGAGGCGCGAATTCGGGGCCCAGGGGCAGCACGGGCCCAGCCCACACTGTGTGCGATATGTGAGCGCACTGGGTCCGTGCAGCAGAGCTGGTCTCCAGTAGTCCTGGTTAACCCTTGCCCCTGGACCAAGACCTCGCTCTGTCAAGCCCCGTGTGGTGGCTGGTGTACAACGGTCACCCCACGTTAAAAAAATCCACCCACAGGCATCTCCCGCCCTTCAGGATGTAGCTCGGGATCGGGAATATTAGGTCCTCACTGAAGACTACTGCACAAGATAAAAGTTCACGGGGTTGGGGGTAATATATTAGCATGGATAGAAGATTGGCTGACAAACCGAAAACAGAGAGTCGGGATAAATGGTTCATTCTTGGGTTGGCAATCAGTAACTAGTGGGGTGCCGCAGGGATCAGTGCTGGGACCCCAACTATTTACAATCTATATTAACGACTTGGAAGAAGGGACTGAGTGTAACGTAGACAAGTTTGCTGACGATACAAAGATGGGAGGAAAAGCAATGTGTGAGGAGGACATAAAGAGGCTGCAAAAAGACACAGACAGGCTCAGTGAGTGGGCAAGAATTTGTCAGATGGAGTATAATGTTGGAAAGTGTGAGGTCATGCACTTTGGCAGAAAAAAATCAAAGTGCAAGTTATTATTTAAATGGAGAAAGATTGCAAAGTGCCGCAGTACAGCGGGACCTGGGGGTACTTGTGCATGAAACACAAAAGGTTAGTATGCAGGTACAGCAAGTGATCAGGAAGGCCAATGGTATCTTGGCCTTTATTGCAATGGGGATGGAGTATAAAAGCAGGAAGTCTTGCTCCAGTTATACAGGGTATTGGTGAGGTCACACCTGGAGTACTGCGTGCAGTTTTGGTTTCCGTATTTACGAAAGGATACACTTGCTTTGGAGGCAGTTCAGAGAAGGTTCACTCGGTTGATTCCGGGGATGAGGGGGTTGACTTATGAGGAAAGGTTGAGGAGGTTGGGCCTCTACTCATTGGAGTTCAGAAGAATGAGAGGTGATCTTATCGAGACGTATAAGATTATGAGGGGGCTCGACAAGGTGGATGCAGAGAGGATGTTTCCACTGATGGGGGAGACTGGAACTAGGGGGCATGGTCTTAGAATAAGGGGCCGCCCATTTAAAACTGAGATGAGGAGGAATTTCTTCTCTCAGAGGGTTGTAAATCTGTGGAATTCGCTGCCTCAGAGCGCTGTGGAAGCCGGGACATTGAATAAATTTAAGACAGAGATAGACAGTTTCTTAACCGATAAGGGGATAAGGGGGCGGGCAGGGAAGTGGAGCTGAGTCCATGATCGGATCAGCCATGATGGTATTAAATGGCGGAGCAGGCTCGAGGGGCCGAATGGCCGACTCCTGCTCCTATTTCTTATGTTGTTAAGTCCTTCACTGAAACACCTGTGAACTCATCCCTTTTCGGCCTGGAAGCAAGTCGTCCTCGCTTCGAGGGACTGCCTTTGATGATGATGATGAGTTTGTGTTGAGTGTATAAAGTAGGGAATTCCTTTTTATTAAACCTGAAGCAATGGGACATTTAGTAAAATAATTGTGCTTTAACTTGGTAAGGGGGTTCGTGACTGGTTGACAGATTCTTGGGTCTAAGTCAGAAACAGAAAATGCTGGAAATTCCAGCGGGTCGGGCAGCATCTGTGGAGAGAGAAATAGAGTTAACGTTTCAGGTCGATGGCCCTTCATCAGAACTGGCAAAAGTTAGGGATGTCACGGGTTTTAAGCAAGTGTAGGGACAGTGAAAGGGGAGAAGGGAAGGAGAGAACACAAGGGAAGGTCTGAGATAGGGTGGAAGACAGGAGAGATTAGAGAGACAGAAGGGGTGATGGGGCGAGGGGGCAACAGGAGATGGTAACGGGGCAAGTAAAGGAACAAAAGATGTGTCTAGATAGAGTGTGAATGGGACTGGCGATAGGGTTGGTGAGAGAGTAACAGATCGGCGAGGCTAATGATAGGGCTAATAACCGGGCTAGTCACTGGGCCAGGGATCTGTGGGAGTGGTTATGGTGCCCGTGGGGGCAATGGTCAGTGGGCCATGTATCTGGGTGTCCACGGGGGAGAATTATAACAACATCAGAAATAGGAGCAGGAGTCGGCCATTCGGCCCCTCGAGTCTGCTCCGCCATTTAATACCATCATGGCTGATCCGATCATGGACTCAGCTCCACTTCCCTGCCCGCCCCCTTATCGGTTAAGAAACTGTCTATCTCTGTCTTAAATATATTCAATGTCCCGGCTTCCACAGCTCTCTGAGGCAGCGAATTCCACAGATTTACAACCCTCTGAGAGGAGAAATTCTTCCTCATCTCAGTTTTAAATGGGCGGCCCCTTATTCTAAGACCGTGCCCCCTAGTTCTAGTCTCCCCCATCAGTGGGAACATCCTCTCTGCATCCACCTTGTCGAGCCCCCTCATAATCTTATACGTTTCGATAAGATCACCTCTCATTCTTCTGAATCCCAATGAGTAGAGGCCCAACCTCCTCAACCTTTCCTCATAGGACAACCCCCTCATCCCCGGAATCAACCGAGTGAACCTTCTCTGAACTGCCTCCAAAGCAAGTGTATCCTTTCGTAAATACGGAGACCAAAACTGCACGCAGTACTCCAGGTGTGGCCTCACCAATACCCTGTATAACTGGAGCAAGACTCCATCCCCTTTGCAATAAAGGCCACGATTCCATTGGCCTGCCTGGTCGTCAGTGGGGCCGTGTTTCTGGGTGGTCAGAGTGTCCGTGGGGAGGGAATTGTCCGTGGGGCCGAGTATCTGGGTGGTCAGAGTGTCCGTGGGGAGGGAATTGTCCGTGGGGCCGAGTATCTGGGTGGTCAGAGTGTCCGTGGGGAGGGAATTGTCTGTGGGGCCGAGTATCTGGGTGGTCAGAGTGTCCGTGGGGAGGGAATTGTCCGTGGGGCCGAGTATCTGGGTGGTCAGAGTGTCCGTGGGGAGGGAATTGTCCGTGGGGCCGTGTAGCTGGGCGGTCAGAGTGTCCGTGGGGAGGGAATTGTCCGTGGGGCCGAGTATCTGGGTGGTCAGAGTGTCCGTGGGGAGGGAATTGTCCGTGGGGCCGTGTAGCTGGGCGGGTGCCCAACGACGGCACACCTAGCCTTGTCACTTGACCTTTGTGGCGGATTTCCCCCCCCAACACCCCTCCTCCGGGGTCTCCCCGCGGATCTCCCACGTGCTCTGGGAGGAAGCACCGGTTCGAGAAGCCCAACACATCCCCTACCCCGCACTCCGCACCCTGGCTCCCGGACTTATACTCGAATGGTTCTGACGCAGCACGCTTGCATGTGGGGTTTTGTACGGGGGGGGGGGGGCACGCGATGGGGGAGCGTTACCATGATGCTGTGTGGTTTTCCGTTCTGATTTTTTTTCCTCAAAGCCATCAACTGGTCTGAAACGTCACCTTTGACCTCTGTCTCTTGCAGCATGACCAGTCACCTTTCACCCCTCACTTGCGTATCTCATTCAGTTGCTCCTAATGCTGGGCTAACCTCCATTCGCACACTCCATGGCCTCCTTGCTTCTGTTTCTGCCTTGGTTCCTTCTGCAGACTTGACCGTGAACATGCTGGGCGGATCGAGCGACGCGTTATTCGGGAGTCTTTGCTTTCTCTGTTCCTTTCGTTTGCTCGCCGGTGGTTCAGTCCTGCTCAATTGGCCTCTCTCAGCGAGCGGGGGGGGTGGGCAGTGGGTGGCCAGGGGAATCTAACTCCATTTACATCAGAAATAGGAGCAGGAGTCGGCCATTCGGCCCCTCGAGCCTGCTCCGCCATTTAATACGATCATGGCTGATCCGATCATGGACTCAGCTCCACTTCCCTGCCCGCCCCCTTATCGGTTAAGAAACTGTCTATCTCTGTCTTAAATATATTCAATGTCCCGGCTTCCACAGCTCTCTGAGGCAGCGAATTCCACAGATTTACAACCCTCTGAGAGAAGAAATTCCTCCTCATCTCAGTTTTAAATGGGCGGCCCCTTATTCTAAGACCATGCCCCCTAGTTCTAGTCTCCCCCATCAGTGGGAACATCCTCTCTGCATCCACCTTGTCGAGCCCCCCTCATAATCTTATACGTCTCGATAAGATCACCTCTCATTCTTCTGAACTCCAATGAGTAGAGGCCCAACCTCCTCAACCTTTCCTCATAGGACAACCCCCTCATCCCCGGAATCAACCGAGTGAACCTTCTCTGAACTGCCTCCAAAGCAAGTGTATCCTTTCGTAAATACGGAGACCAAAACTGCACGCAGAACTCCAGGTGTGGCCTCACCAATACCCTGTATAACTGGAGCAAGACTTCCCTGCTTTTATACTCCATCCCCTTTGCAATAAAGGCCAAGATACCATTGGCCTTCCTGATCACTTGCTGTACCTGCATACTAACCTTTTGTGTTTCATGCACAAGTAACCCCCAGGTCCCGCTGTACTGCGGCACTTTGCAATCTTTCTCCATTTAAATAATAACTTGCCCGTTGATTTTTTTTTCTGCCAAAGTGCATGACCTCACACTTTCCCACATTATACTCCATCTGACAAATTTTTGCCCACTCACTGAGCCTGTCTGTGTCCTTTTGCAGATTTTGTGTGTCCTCCTCACACATTGCTTTTCCTCCCATCTTTGTATCGTCAGCAAACTTGTCTACGTTACACTCGGTCCCTTCTTCCGAGTCGTTAATATAGATTGTAAATAGTTGGGGCCCCAGCACTGATCCCTGCGGCAACTAGTTACTGATCGCCGGGCATAAATTCACCTTCGTTTTTTCAACCGCAAAGTTGCCATCACTCCTGTTCCGCTCTCATCGACTCTCTCCGCTTTCGAACTCACTCGCTCGTGCTCTCCCTCGTATGTCTAACTTGTCTTCTCTTCTTCCTCCTCTGCCCACCCCTCTTCCTCTGGCCCTTCACCCCCCCCCTCTTCCCTCTGTGACCCTCCCCCCCCCACCCCTCACCTCCCCGACCCCCCCCTCCCTCCCCCCCCTCCCTCCACCCCCCACCAGCTCAGAGTGGTGAAAGCATTTCGTAGCTCGCTGTACGAAGGCTTGGAGAAGCCGGACTCCCGGCCATCAATCCACAACTTCATGACCCACCCCGAGTTCCTCATCTCCGGCTCGCAGCCCAACATCCCCCTCATCGACGACACCGACGCCGAGGAAGAGGGGGCCTACGTGCCGGGCAAAGGCCGAACCCCCAGCCCGCCCCCCTCCCCCAACAAGAACAACAACAACGCCATCGACAGGGACGTCCTCCTGACGGCGGACGGCGGGCGCTTGGCCGTACGCGGCAGCCCACTTCACAGCGTGGAGACCTCGCTCTAGTGGGGGGGAACCGTGTGTGTGGTTTTTTTTTTCCCGGCTGGAGCCAGGGAAAGGGAGGGAACTGGGGGGGGGGGGGCGGGGGGGAACGGGGAGAGAGGAGGGGAGGAGGGAGGGGAGGGTGGGAGAGGGACGAGGGGAGAAGAGGGGAGGGAAGGGGAATGGGTGAGAGGAGGGGAGGAGGGAGGGGTGGGTGGGAGAGGAGGGGGACAAGGGGAGAGGAGGGGAGGGAAGGATGGGTGGGAGAGGAGGGGGAGGGGGATGAGGGGAGAGGAGGAGGAGAGGGAAGGGGACGGGTGAGAGGAGGGGAGGGCGGGGTGGGTGGGAGAGGAGGGGGAGAGGGGGACAAGGGGAGAGGAGGGGAGGGAAGGATGGGTGGGAGAGGAGGGGGAGGGGGATGAGGGGAGAGGAGGAGGAGAGGGAAGGGGACGGGTGAGAGGAGGGGAGGGCGGGGTGGGTGGGAGAGGAGGGGGAGGGGGACGAGGGGAGAGGAGGGGGAGAGGGGGACGAGAGGAGAGGAGGGGAGGGAAGGATGGGTGTTTTGGGAGAGGAGGAGGAGTGGGACGAGGGGAGGGAAGGGGGACGGGTGAGAGGAGGGGAGGGAGGGATGGGTGGGAGAGGAGGGGGATGAGGGGAGGGAAGGGGGACGGGTGAGAGGAGGGGAGGGAGGGGTGGGTGGGGGAGGGGGATGAGGGGAGAGGAGGGGAGGGAAGGGGGACGGGTGAGAGGAGGGGAGGGAGGGATGGGTGGGAGAGGAGGGGGACGAGGGGAGGGAAGGGGGATGGGTGAGAGGAGGGGTGGGTGGGGGAGGGGGATGAGGGGAGGGGAGGGAAGAGGACAGGTGAGAGGAGGGGAGGGAGGGGTAGGTGGGAGAGGAGGGGAGGGAGGTGGACAGGGGGAGGGAAGGGGTCGGAGGGGGATGGGGGGAGAGCAGGGGACGGAGGGGGACAGGGTAGGGAGGGGCGGGGAAAGGGTGGGGCAGACCCAAAGCCACCTTACTGCGCACCGCATCACATCCACGTGTCGGTAGACATCCCGTTCGAGGCGGCCCGGGACCATTGGAGGGGATAGGAAGCCGAGGAAGATGACAATGTGGAGCAGGAGTCGGCCATTCGGCCCCTCGAGCCTGCTCCGCCATTTAATGAGATCCCGGCTGATCTTCGAGCTCAACTCCACTTCCCTGACCCGATCCCCCAGGAGTAATGCACCTCCCTGTATCGTTGTGCTTTTTTGTCGGGGGGGGGGGGGAGTGGCAGGGGGTTTGGGGAACTGGGGTTGCTGTTTGGTGGCGACGAAGGTTACACGGACACTTTGCGGCCCGTGCAAGGGATGGAGGCAATGCAACGAGACCCGCTCTGGCCGTATCTTCCAACAGCCTTGTCGCGGCTTGGGAGGAACCTCCGCTGAACAGCTTCGGGCGGACTGCCGTGGACACGGACGGCCGACACTTGTTCCCAGCGCACGAGGGCGCAGGCGAGACATTTGCGGACAATTCTGACCCACGCACACGGCTCGCTCGCCGTTGGTATCGCCCGTTGTTCCTGGACCATTGCTTGTCTGTGTTTGGGGGGGTCTCTATCGGGGAGAATCGCCGGTGGGGAGTGGGGGGGGGGGGGTTTGTCTGATCACGGCGGTTGCGTTTTTGGGACAATTAACGGCCGCTGCGATGTTCTCCACCGTGCCCGGCCAACCCCCGCTCCTCTCCGCAGCAGAAAATAAACAGGAATTAAACCGCAAGACCCTAGCGGCATGGGAAGATCCCAATCGGCCCATCAGGTGCCCCTGCCATCCAGCCTGTTCCCACCTTCCAGCTCTTTGAGGACATATCCCCCGACGTTTTGTTAATCGCTACATCGCCTTATTGGCTGGCCAATATCCAAGCACAAATTGGCGGATGGAATGAAACTACCGACATTCATTCTGTGCCCTGGGTATTCGAGATGATGGGGTTTGACATGCGAGGTGCAGTGGCTGAATGTTGAGCTGTAAACGTATCTTCCCACATAGGCAACGCTCACCAGCTCCCACTACTGTGTCTCAGTCCTCTCTCCCTCAGGGAGATATCTGTACACTGACTGGTGTCTCTCAGTCCCTCTCTCCCTCAGGGAGATATCTGTACACTGACTGGTGTCTCTCAGTCCCTCTCTCCCTCAGGGAGATATCTGTACACTTACTGGTGTCTCTCAGTCCCTTTCTCTCAGGGAGATATCTGTACACTGACTGGTGTCTCTCAGTCCCTCTCCCTCAGGGAGATATCTGTACACTGACTGGTGTCTCTCAGTCCCTCTCCCTCAGGGAGATATCTGTACACTGACTGGTGTCTCTCAGTCCCTCTCACTCAGGGAGATATCTGTACACTGGTGTCTCTCAGTCCCCTCTCCCTCAGGGAGATATCTGTACACTGACTGGTGTCTCTCAGTCCCTCACCCTCAGGGAGATATCTGTACACTGACTGGTGTCTCTCAGTCCCTCACCCTCAGGGAGATATCTGTACACTGACTGGTGTCTCTCAGTCCCTTTCTCTCAGGGAGATATCTGTACACTGACTGGTGTCTCTCAGTCCCCTCTCTCTCCCTCATGGAGATATCTGTACAACGACTGGTGTCTCTCAGTCCCTCAGGGAGATATCTGTACACTGACTGGTGTCTCTCAGTCCCTCTCCCTCAGGGAGATATCTGTACACTGACTGGTGTCTCTCAGTCCCCTCTCCCTCAGGGAGATATCTGTATACTGACTGGTGGCTCTCAAACCTTCTCCTTCAGGGAGATATCTGTACACTGACTGGTGTCTCTCAGTCCCTCAGCCTCAGGGAGATATCTGTAAACTGACTGGTGTCTGTCAGTCCCTCTCCCTCAGCGAGATATCTGTACACTGACTGGTGTCTCTCAGTCCCTCTCCCTCAGGGAGATAACTGTACACTGACTGGTGTCTATCAGTCCCTTTCTCTCAGGGAGATATCTGTACACTGACTGGTGTCTCTCAGTCCTCTCCCTCAGGGCGATATCTGCACACTGACATGTGTCTCTCAGCCTCTCTCCCTCAGGGAGATATCTGTACACTGACTGGTGTCTCTCAGTCCCTCTCCCTCACGGAGATATCTGTACACTGACTGGTATCACTCCGTCCCCTCTCCCGCAGGGAGATATCTGTACACTGACTGGTGTCTCTCAGTCCCTCTCCCTCAGGGAGATATCTGTACGCTGACCGGTGTCTCTCAGTCCCTCAGGGAGATATCTGTATACTGACTGGTGTCTCTCAGTCCCTCCGCCTCAGGGATATATCTGTACACTGACTGGTGGCTCTCAAACCTTCTCCCTCAGGGAGATATCTGTACACTGACTGGTGTATCTCAGTCCCTCTCCCTCAGGGAGATATCTGTACACTGACTGGTGTCTCTCAATCGCTCTCCCTCAGGGAGATATCTGTACACTGACTGGTGTCTCTCAGTCCCTCTCCCTCAGGGAGATATCTGTACACTGACTGGTGTCTCTCAGTCCCGTCTCCCTCAGGGAGATATCTGTACACTGACTGGTGTCTCTCAGTCCTCTCTCCCTCAGGGAGATATCTGTACACTGACTGGTGTTTCTCAATCCCTCTCCCTCAGGGAGATATCTGTACACTGACTGGTGTCTCTCAGTCCCTTTCCCTCAGGGAGATATCTGTACACTGACTGGTGTCTCTCAGTCCCTCTCCCTCAGGGAGATATCTGTACACTGACTGGTGTCTCTCAGTCCCTCTCACTCAGGGAGATATCTGTACACTGACTGCTGTCTCTCAGTCCCCTCTCCCTCAGGGAGATATCTGTACACTGACTGGTGTCTCTCAGTCCCTCACCCTGAGGGAGATATCTGTACACTGACTGGTGTCTCTCAGTCCCTCTAGCTCAGGGAGATATCTGTACACTGACTGGTGTCTCTCAGTCCCCTCTCTCTCCCTCAGGGAGATATCTGTACACTGACTGGTGTCTCTCAGTCCCTCTCCTTCAGGGAGATATCTGTACACTGACTGGTGTCTCTCAGTCCCTTTCTCTCAGGGAGATATCTGTACACTGACTGGTGTCTCTCAGTCCCCTCTCTCTCCCTCAGGGAGATATCTGTACACTGACTGGTGTCTCTCAGTCCCTCTCCTTCAGGGAGATATTTGTACACTGACTGATGTCTCTCAGTCCCTCTCCCTCAGGCAGATATCTGTACATTGACTGGTGTCTCGCAGCCCCTCTCCCTCAGGGAGAAATCTGTACACTGACTGGTGTCTCTCAGTCCCTCAGGGAGATATCTGTGCACTGACTGGTGTCTCTCCGTCCCCTCTCCCTCAGGGAGATATCTGTACACTGACTGGTGTTTCTCAATCCCTCTCCCTCAGGGAGATATCTGTACACTGACTGGTGTCTCTCAGTCCCTCTCCCTCAGGGAGATATCTGTACACTGACTGGTGTCTCTCAGTCCCTCTCTCTCAGGGAGATATCTGTAAACTGACTGGTGTCTCTCAGTCCCTTTCCCTCAGGGAGATATCTGTACACTGACTGGTGTCTCTCAGTCCCTCTTCCTCAGGGAGATATCTGTACACTGACTGGTGTCTCTCAGTCCCTCTCACTCAGGGAGATATCTGTACACTGACTGGTGTCTCTCAGTCCCCTCTCCCTCAGGGAGATATCTGTACACTGACTGGTGTCTCTCAGTCCCTCACCCTCAGGGAGATATCTGTACACTGACTGGTGTCTCTCAGTCCCCTCTCCCTCAGGGAGATATCTGTACACTGACTGGTGTTTCTCAATCCCTCTCCCTCAGGGAGATATCTGTACACTGACTGGTGTCTCTCAGTCCCTCTCCCTCAGGGAGATATCTGTACACTGACTGGTGTCTCTCAGTCCCTCTCTCTCAGGGAGATATCTGTAAACTGACTGGTGTCTCTCAGTCCCTTTCCCTCAGGGAGATATCTGTACACTGACTGGTGTCTCTCAGTCCCTCTTCCTCAGGGAGATATCTGTACACTGACTGGTGTCTCTCAGTCCCTCTCACTCAGGGAGATATCTGTACACTGACTGGTGTCTCTCAGTCCCCTCTCCCTCAGGGAGATATCTGTACACTGACTGGTGTCTCTCAGTCCCTCACCCTCAGGGAGATATCTGTACACTGACTGGTGTCTCTCAGTCCCTCTAGCTCAGGGATATATTTGTACTCTGACTGGTGTCTCTCAGTCCCTCTCCCTCAGGGAGATATCTGTACACTGACATGTGTCTCTCAGTCCCTTTCTCTCAGGGAGATATCTGTACACTGACTGGTGTCTCTCAGTCCTTCTCCCTCAGGGAGATATCTGTACACTGACTGGTGTCTCTTAGTCCCTCTCTCTCAGGGAGATATCTGTAAACTGACTGGTGTCTCTCAGTCCCTTTCCCTCAGGGAGATATCTGTACACTGACTGGTGTCTCTCAGTCCCTCTCCCTCAGGGAGATATCTGTACACTGACTGGTGTCTCTCAGTCCCTCTCACTCAGGGAGATATCTGTACACTGACTGCTGTCTCTCAGTCCCCTCTCCCTCAGGGAGATATCTGTACACTGACTGGTGTCTCTCAGTCCCTCACCCTGAGAGAGATATCTGTACACTGACTGGTGTCTCTCAGTCCCTCTAGCTCAGGGAGATATCTGTACACTGACTGGTGTCTCTCAGTCCCCTCTCTCTCCCTCAGGGAGATATCTGTACACTGACTGGTGTCTCTCAGTCCCTCTCCTTCAGGGAGATATCTGTACACTGACTGGTGTCTCTCAGTCCCCTCTCTCTCCCTCAGGGAGATATCTGTACACTGACTGGTGACTCTCAGTCCCTCTCCTTCAGGGAGATATTTGTACACTGACTGATGTCTCTCAGTCCCTCTCCCTCAGGCAGATATCTGTACATTGACTGGTGTCTCGCAGCCCCTCTCCCTCAGGGAGAAATCTGTACACTGACTGGTGTCTCTCAGTCCCTCAGGGAGATATCTGTGCACTGACTGGTGTCTCTCCGTCCCCTCTCCCTCAGGGAGATATCTGTAAACTGACTGGTGTCTCTCAGTCCCCTCTCCCTCAGGGAGATATCTGTACACTAACTGGTGTTTCTCAATCCCTCTCCCTCAGGGAGATATCTGTACACTGACTGGTGTCTCTCAGTCCCTCTCCCTCAGGGAGATATCTGTACACTGACTGGTGTCTCTCAGTCCCTCTCTCTCAGGGAGATATCTGTAAACTGACTGGTGTCTCTCAGTCCCTTTCCCTCAGGGAGATATCTGTACACTGACTGGTGTCTCTCAGTCCCTCTTCCTCAGGGAGATATCTGTACACTGACTGGTGTCTCTCAGTCCCTCTCACTCAGGGAGATATCTGTACACTGACTGGTGTCTCTCAGTCCCCTCTCCCTCAGGGAGATATCTGTACACTGACTGGTGTCTCTCAGTCCCTCACCCTCAGGGAGATATCTGTACACTGACTGGTGTCTCTCAGTCCCTCTAGCTCAGGGAGATATCTGTACTCTGACTGGTGTCTCTCAGTCCCTCTCCCTCAGGGAGATATCTGTACACTGACATGTGTCTCTCAGTCCCTTTCTCTCAGGGAGATATCTGTACACTGACTGGTGTCTCTCAGTCCCCTCTCTCTCCCTCAGGGAGATATTTGCACACTGACTGATGTCTCTCAGTCCCTCTCCCTCAGGCAGATATCTGTACATTGACTGGTGTCTCGCAGCCCCTCTCCCTCAGGGAGATATCTGTACACTGACTGGTGTCTCTCAGTCCCTCAGGGAGATATCTGTGCACTGACTGGTGTCTCTCCGTCCCCTCTCCCTCAGGGAGATATCTGTAAACTGACTGGTGTCTCTCAGTCCCTCTCCCTCAGGGAGATATCTGTACACTGACTCGTGTCTCTCAGTCCCTCTCCCTCAGGGAGATATCTGTAAACTGACTGGTGTCTCTCCGTCCCCTCTCCCTCAGGGAGATATCTGTACACTGACTGGTGTCTCTCAGTCCCCTCTCCCTCAGAGAGATATCTGTACACTGACTGGTGTCTCTCAGTCCCCTCTCTCTCCCTCATGGAGATATCTGTACAACGACTGGTGTCTCTCAGTACCTCAGGGAGATATCTGTACACTGACTGGTGTCTATCAGTCCCTCTCCCTCAGGGAGATATCTGTACACTGACTGGTGTCTCTCAGTCCCTCTCCCTCAGGGAGATATCTGTACACTGACTGGTGTCTCTCAGTCCCTCTCACTCAGGGAGATATCTGTACACTGACTGGTGTCTATCAGTCCCCTCTCCCTCAGGGAGATATCTGTACACTGACTGGTGGCTCTCAAACCTTCTCCTTCAGGGAGATATCTGTACACTGACTGGTGTCTCTCAGTCCCTCAGCCTCAGGGAGATATCTGTAAACTGACTGGTGTCTGTCAGTCCTTCTCCCTCAGCGAGATATCTGTACACTGACTGGTGTCTCTCAGTCCCTCTCCCTCAGGGAGATAACTGTACACTGACTGGTGTCTCTCAGTCCCTTTCTCTCAGGGAGATATCTGTACACTGACTGGTGTCTCTCAGTCCCTCTCCCTCAGGGAGATATCTGTACACTGACATGTGTCTCTCAGCCTCTCTCCCTCAGGGAGATATCTGTACACTGACTGGTGTCTCTCAGTCCCTCTCCCTCACGGAGATATCTGTACACTGACTGGTATCACTCCGTCCCCTCTCCCGCAGGGAGATATCTGTACACTGACTGGTGTCTCTCAGTCCCTCTCCCTCAGGGAGATATCTGTATGCTGACCGGTGTCTCTCAGTCCCTCAGGGAGATATCTGGACACTGACTGGTGTCTCTCAGTCCCCTCTCCCTTAGGGAGATATCTGTACACTGACTGGTGTCTCTCAGCCCCCTCTCCCTCAGGGAGATATCTGTACACTGACTGGTGTCTCTCAGTCCCCTCTCTCTCCCTCAGGGAGATATCTGTATACTGACTGGTGTCTCTCAGTCCCTCCGCCTCAGCGATATATCTGTACACTGACTGGTGGCTCTCAAACCTTCTCCCTCAGGGAGATATCTGTACACTGACTGGTGTCTCTCAGTCCCTCTCCCTCAGGGAGATATCTGTACACTGACTGGTGTCTCTCAGTCCCCTCTCCCTCAGGGAGATATCTGTACACTGACTGGTGTCTCTCAGTCCCTCTCCCTCAGGGAGATATCTGTACACTGACTGGTGTCTCTCAGTCCCCTCTCCCTCAGGGAGATATCTGTACACTGACTGGTGTTTCTCAATCCCTCTCCCTCAGGGAGATATCTGTACACTGACTGGTGTCTCTCAGTCCTTCTCCCTCAGGGAGATATCTGTACACTGACTGGTGTCTCTCAGTCCCTCTCTCTCAGGGAGATATCTGTAAACTGACTGGTGTCTCTCAGTCCCTTTCCCTCAGGGAGATATCTGTACACTGACTGGTGTATCTCAGTCCCTCTCCCTCAGGGAGATATCTGTACACTGACTGGTGTCTCTCAGTCCCTCACCCTCAGGGAGATATCTGTACACTGACTGGTGTCTCTCAGTCCCTCTAGCTCAGGGAGATATCTGTACACTGACTGGTGTCTCTCAGTCCCTCTCCCTCAGGGAGATATCTGTACACTGACTGGTGTCTCTCAGTCCCTTTCTCTCAGGGAGATATCTGTACACTGACTGGTGTCTCTCAGTCCCCTCTCCCTCAGGGAGATATCTGTACACTGACTGGTGTCTCTCAGTCCCTCTCCTTCAGGGAGATATCTGTACACTGACTGGTGACTCTCAGTCCCCTCTCCCTCAGGGAGATATCTGTACACTGACTGGTGTCTCTCAGTCCCTCTCCCTCAAGGAGATATCTGTACACTGACTGGTGTCTCTCAGTCCCTCTCTCCCTCAGGGAGATATCTGTATACTGACTGGTGTCTCTCAGTTCCTCTCCCTCGGGGAGATATCTGTACACTGATTGGTGTCTCTCAGTCCCTCTCTCCCTCAGGGAGATATCTGTATACTGACTGGTGTCTCTCAGTTCCTCTCCCTCAAGGAGATATCTGTACACTGACTGGTGTCTCTCAGTTCCTCTCCCTCGGGGAGATATCTGTACACTGATTGGTGTTTTCTGTATACTGACTGGTGTCTCTCAGTCCCTCCACCTCAGGGAGATATCTGTACACTGACTTGTGGCTCTCAAACCTTCTCCCTCAGGGAGATATCTGTACACTGACTGGTGTCTCTCAGTCCCCTCTCCCTCAGGGAGATATCTGTACACTGACTGGTGTCTCTCCGTCCCTCCCCCTCAGGGAGATATCTGTACACTGACTGGTGTCTCTCAGTCCCCTCTCCCTCAGGGAGATATCTGTACACTGACTGGTGTCTCTCAGTCCCCTCTCCCTCAGGGAGATATCTGTACACTGACTGGTGTCTCTCAGTCCCCTCTCCCTCAGGGAGATATCTGTAGACCGCCTGGTGTCTCTCCGTCCCCCCTCCCTCAGGGAGAAAGTGATGCCTCACAGGGGGACGGGGATAGTGCATTGGCGAGGGGACACCTCGGCGATTGGGGATCTTCTCGTCCCAGAATTCAGCCCCTCCGCCCTCGCAGCAAAAACGAGTGCCCTTGACGGAGTTCAGTTCGGTTGGGCCACCTCGCCCGCACCATCGCCCGACAAACAGCATCAAATTGGGTGGAGGGGCGGGGCGGGGGGCGTCAGCTGTGGGCAGCCTCGTGTACCCAAGCTTCTCCAATAGCATCGATTGCAAGAAGCCTAACTGCAGGCTCAACGCTCGTTCAACTCGGTCCCGCGGAGGTCCCATCGATCCGTTGGCTCGACAAAGATATTCTGGCCCCACCGAACTCCCCCTCGCTTGCACAAGGTGCGGGGAACAAAATCCTCCCTCAACTCCCCCCCCCCCCCGGCCCCCCACCACCAGCACATTGTTAATTTCGTTTCAAGACACGCGCGGGATTTTCCGCGGGTTTCTGCGGACGGAAGGGTTTGGTGGGCCGGCGGGGGACAATCGTTGGAAGAATCGTGGGCAGCGAGAGGCACTCAAACGCACACTACTACACAGCCACCACGATCACTCGCCTTTGAACGAGATGATGAGGACCAAGAAACAGCAAGACATATCTCGATATCGACTCCATGCTCACAGCACCTCGCGTTTTCTTTAATGAATTTCAATATTGCTTGTACCAGTTATTTTTATGGGAGCACTCTCGTGTTTGAGAAACCCTTCGATGTTTTTGGAACGCTCGATAAGCAATGTTGCGGAAATGATTGCAATATGTTAAAATTTCTCTGCTCGGTTTCAACACGGAATACTAATAATACTCAACCAGATCACACCTGTGAACTATTCACGGCTGTATGGTTTTATCGGCAACGATGGTTCAAATAAACATCCTTTTTGTCTGTAATAAGCAACTTGGAATAGTCTACCTTTGTTCAAAAATTCCTTCACGGGTTGTGGGCGTTGATGGCCAGGCCGGCATTTATTGCCCCTTGAGAAGGTGGGGGTGAGCCCCCTTCTTGAACCGCTGCAGTCCGTGTGGTGAAGGTGCTCCCACAGTGCTGTTAGGGAGGGAGTTCCAGGATTGTGACCCAGCGATGATGGAGGAACGGCCGATATATTTCCAAGTCGAGGGATGGTGTGTGACTGGGAGGGGAACGTGGAGGGGGTGGTGTTCCCATGGACCTGCTGCCCTTGACCTTCTAGGCGGGTAGAGGACGCGGGTTCGGGAGGTGCTGCCGAAGAAGCCTTGGCGAGTTGCCGCGGTGCATCTTGTGGGCGGTGCACACTGCAGCCACGGTGCGCCGGTGGTGGAGGGAGGGAGTGTTGAAGGTGGTGGGGAGCGTGGCCCATCGAGCGGGGCTGCTTTGTCCTGGATGGTGTCGAGCTTCTCGAGTGTTGTTGGAGCTGCAACTCATCCAGGCAAGTGGGGAGTGTTCCATCACACTCCTGACTTGTGGGTTGTAGATGGTGGAGAGGCTTTGGGGAGTCAGGAGGTGAGACACTGGCCGCAGAATACCCAGCCTCTGACCCGCTCTTGTGGCCACAGTATTTGTGTGTCTGGTCCAGTGAAGTTTCTGGTTAATGACGATCAGGATGTTGATGGTGGGGGGATTCGGTGATGGTAATGCCGGTGAATGTCAAGGGGCGGTGGTTAGACTCTCGCTTGTTGGAGATGGTCATTGCCTGGCACTTGTGTGGTGCGAATGTTACTTGCCACTTATCAGTCCAAGCCTGAATGTTGTCCACGTCTTGCTGTATGCGGGCACGGACTGCTCCATTATCTGAGGAGTTGTGAATGGAACTGAACACTGTGCAGTCATCAGCGAACATCCCCACTTCTGATCTTGTGATGGAGGGAAGGTCATTGATGGAGCAGCTGAAGATGGCTGGGCTCTGACTTGTCCCGAGAGTATGTTTTGTACAAAAAAGAAAATTGTTTTTTCCAATAATTTTCCCACCAGCGAGGTTAAGACCTCTAATTACTCGGTCTATCCCTTTCTTGCTTTTTAAACAAAGATAGAGAGGTGTAAAACTTAGTGTGCAGTGATACCGAGAGAGATACCAGCACAGGGAGACAGTGAGAGGCGGAATTGAGTCCATCATCGACAGTCCCTCGGAATCGAGGAAGACTTGCTTCCACTCTTAACATGAGGCCTCATGTAGCTGAACAGTCCAATACGGGAACCACAGTCCCTGTCACAGGTGGGACAGACAGTGGTTGAGGGAAGGGGAGGGTGGGACTGGTTTGCCGCACGCTCCTTCCGCTGCCTGCGCTTGGTTTCTGCACGCTCTCGGCGACGAGACTCGAGGTGCTCAGCGCCCTCCCGGATGCACTTCCTCCACTTAGGGCAGGACTGGTCTTTGGGCCCAGGGACTCCCAAGTGTCGGTGGGGGATGTTGCACTTTATCAGGGAGGCTTTGAGGGTGGTCCCTTGTAACGTTTCCTCTGCCCACCTTTGGCTCGTTTGCCCGTGAAGGAGTTCCGAGTAGAGCGCTTGCTTTGGGGAGTCTCGTGTCGGGGGGGACATGCGGACAATGTGGCCCTGCCCAGCGGAGCTGGTCGAGTGTGGTCAGTGCTTCGATGCTGGGGATGTTGGGCCTGGTCGAGGACGCTAACGTTGGTGCGTCTGTCCTCCCGGGGGATTTGTAGGACCTTGCGGAGACATCGTTGGTGGTATTTCTCCAGCGACTCGAGGTGTCTACTGTACATGGTCCATGTCTCTGAGCCATACAGGAGGGCGGGTATCACTACAGCCCTGTAGACCATGAGTGCGACAGCTGCAGGAGAAATGCAGGGAACAGCGCTAGCCCTTCTACATGGCCTTCTTCGGCCTTACAAAGGCCTTTGAGACTGTCAAACGCGAGGGTCTATGGAGCGTCCTCCTCTGTTTCGGATGCCCCCAAAAAGTTTGCCTGCTCCACAACATGCAGGCCGTGATCCTGACCAACGGATTGGTCACAGACCCAATCCATGTCTGGACCGGGGTCAAACAGGGCTGCGTCATCGCCCCCCAACCCTCTTCTCAACCTTCCTCGCTGCCATGCTCCACCTCACAGTCAGCAAGCTCCCCGCTGGAGTGGAACTAAACCACAGAACCAGTGGGAAGCTATTCAACCTTCGCCATCTCCAGGCCAGGTCCAAGACTGTCCCAATCTCGGTCGTCGAGCTACAGTACGCGGACAACACCTGCGTCTGCGCACACACAGAGGCTGAACTCTAGGACATAGTCAACGTATTTACTGCGGCGTACGAAAGCACGGGCCTCACACTAAACACCCGTAAGACAAAGGTCCGCCACCAGCCTGTCCTCACCACACAGCACTGCCTCCCCAGTCATCAAGATCCACGGCCCGGCCCTGGACAACGTGGACCATTTCCCATACCTCAGGAGCCTCTCATCAACAAGGACAGACATTGGCGACGAGGTCCAACATCGCCTCCAGTGCGCCAGTGCAGCCTTCGGCCGCCCGAGGAAAAGAGTGTTCGAAGACCAGGCCCTCAAATCTACCACCAAGCTCATGGTCTACAGGGCTGTAGTGATACCCGCCCTCCTGTATGGCTCAGAGACATGGACCATGTACAGTAGACACCTCAAGTCGCTGGAGAAATACCACCAACGATGTCTCCGCAAGATCCCGCAAATCCCCCGGGAGGACAGACGCACCAACGTTAGCGTCCTCGACCAGGCCCAACATCCCCAGCATCGAAGCACTGACCACACTCGACCAGCTCCGCTGGGCAGGGCCACATTGTCCGCATGTCCCCCCCGACACAAGACTCCCAAAGCAAGCGCTCTACTCGGAACTCCTTCACAGGCAAACGAGCCAAAGGTGGGCAGAGGGAACGTTACAAGGGACCACCCTCAAAGCCTCCCTGATAAAGTGCAACATCCCCCACCGACACCTGGGAGTCCCTGGGCCCAAAGACCAGTCCGCCCTAAGTGGAGGGAGTGCATCCGGGAGGGCGCTGAGCACCTCGAGTCCCGTCGCCGAGAGCGTGCAGAAACCAAGCGCAGGCAGCGGAAGGAGCGTGCGGCAAACCAGTCCCACCCTCCCCTTCCCTCAACCACTGTCTGTCCCACCTGTGACAGGGACTGTGGTTCCCGTATTGGGCTGTTCAGCCACCTGAGGACTCGTGTTAAGAGTGGAAGCAAGTCTTCCTCGATTCCGAGGGACTGCCGATGATGATGATGATGACTGCCTACAATGACTCGCGCACACTCCTCCCCAAGTGGAAACTCTTTCATCACGTACTTTGCAACCGACTCATCTAATAGTCCTCAAAATTGTTTGTCCGTCTGTCACCAGTGCCCTGACTCGGGCACCAAATTTTGTAAGAACCTAACATTTTTAGGAGAGGATTTAGCCTGTTAGATTTATCTTCACTTTAAAGAGTTCAAACTTGTGAGACAAAGAAACACACACAGTCTGAAGATGTGTCGTGTTCTCAGCCTTATCAAGGGGTTACCTTTACTTTAATTAATCGAAGGAACTGCCATCAATTAACGATCGCGTTCAATGCCCAATCAGCCTGCACCAAACTATCTCGATTAATAGACTTAACAATTTAAATTGCCAATTCCCGCGGTGATTATAAAGAAACAAAGCTGGTCACACCAGACCATGGGCAGCGATTGGAAATTAACTCCCCGATTCCCTTAGTAACGGACCAGGTTACCGATCTCGTGCCTGTAGCAACGACCTCACGTGCTACAGCCATTTTTATATCCCCCTTTTCTGGGATGATTGCCCGCCGTGTACACACTTGTCTCAGTTTCAAACAAAGGAATATTCTTAAACCAAGCCTTTTCCCACGAAAATATCTTCTCATTTCTTTCTGGCCACAGTTACAGCTTTCTTCCCCGGCCGTCGACAATTCAAGGGCGTCCCTTTACTGACCGTGAAAAGGGTCTCTTCACAGCTGGGAGATCGCTCAAACGTTCATTAAAGACAAGGTCCGTGTTCTTCTGCAGAGCATTTTGGGTCATTGAGAAAAATGGTCACGTCATGTTTTCAGCCATCCTGGAGCAATTTGCAAGGATAGTTATTAACAGAAAAATTAGACCAAAAAATACTGTAGTCTTGCAGTGTGTGTGTGTGTGAGCGCGTGTGTGTATGTGAGTGAGTGTGTGTGTGTGAGCGTGTGTGTGTGTGTGAGTGTGTGTGTGTATGTGAGTGTGAGTATGTGTGAGTGTGCGAGCGAGTGTGTGAGAGTGTGTGTGTGTGTGTGTGTGTGAGAGTGTGTGTGTGTGTGAGTGTGTGTGTGAGTGTGTGTGAGTGTGTGTGTGTGTGTGTGTGAGTGTGTGTGAGTGTGAGTGTGTGTGAGTGTGAGTGTGTGTGTGTGTGTGTGCGAGCGTGAGCGTGTGTGAGTGTGCGAGTGAGTGTGCGTGAGTGAGTGTGAGTGTGTGTGAGTGTGAGTGTGCGTCAATGTGAGTGTGCGAGCGAGTGTGCGAGCGAGTGTGAGTGCGCGAGTGAGAGAGTGTGAGTGTGTGTGAGTGTGCGAGCGTCAGTATGAGTGAGTGTGAGTGTGTGAGTGCGTGGTTATGAGTGTGTGAGAGTAAGTGTGTGTGAGTGTGTGTGTGCGAGCGTGTGTGTGTGTGCAAGTGTGAGTGTGCGAGCGAGTGTGTGCGTGAGTGAGTGTGAGTGTGAGAGCGAGTGAGTGAGAGTGTGCGAGCGAGTGTGAGAGTTCGAGCGAGTGTGAGTGTGAGCGAGTGTGTGTGAGTGTGCGAGCGAGTGTATGAGTGTGTGTGTATGAGTGTGAGTGTGCGAGCATGAGTGTGAGTGTGTGTGTGTGTGTGTGAGTGTGCGAGCGAGTGTGAGTGTGAGTGTGTGAGCGAGTGTGAGTATGAGTGTGTGAGCGAGTGAGTATGAGTGTGCGAGCGAGTGTGAGTGTGTGAGCGCGTGTGAGTATGAGTGTGCGAGCGAGTGTGAGTGTGAGTGTGTGAGCGCGTGTGAGTATGAGTGTGAGAGCGAGTGTGAGTGTGCGAGCGAGTTTGAGTGTGTGAGTGAGAGTGAGTATGTGTGAGAGCGCTTGTGAGTGTGAGTGTGCGAGCAAGTGAGTGTGAGTGTGCGAGCGTGTGTGTGAGTGTGCGGGCGAGTGTGAGCGAGTGTGAGTGTGCGAGCGAGTGTGTGAGTGTGAGTGTACGAGCGAGTGTGTGTGTGTGCGAGCGAGTGTGTGTGTGTGTGTGTGAGTGTGCGAGCGAGTGTGTGCGAGTGTGAGTGTGAGTGAGTGAGCGAGTGTGTGTGAGTGTGAGTGTGCGAGTGAGTGTGTGTAAGTGTGAGTGTGCGAGCGAGTGTGTGTGAGTATGAGTGTGCGTGTGAGTGTGTGTGTGAGTGTGAGTGAGTGAGCGAGTGTGGGTGTGCGAGCGAGTGTGTGTGAGTGTGAGTGTGTGTGTGCGAGCGAGTGTGTGTGTGTGAGTGTGAGTGAGTGAGAGTGTGAGTGTGCGTGTGAGTGTGCGAGCGAGTGTGTGAGTGTGAGCGAGTGTGAGTGTGAGTGTGCGAGCGAGTGTGTGTGTGTGTGTGAGTGAGTGTGAGTGAGTGAGCGAGTGTGAGTGTGCGAGCGAGTGTGAGTGTGAGTGAGTGCGAGTGTGTGAGTGTGAGCGAGTGTGAGTGTGAGTGAGTGTGAGTGTGTGTGTGAGTGTGAGTGAGTGAGTGAGTGTGCGAGCGAGTGTGTGAGTGTGAGCGAGTGTGAGTGTGAGTGTGCGAGCGAGTGTGTGTGAGTGTGAGTGTGAGTGTGAGTGTGTGTGTGTGAGTGTGAGTGTGAGTGAGTGTGAGTGTGTGAGTGTGAGCGAGTGTGAGTGTGCGAGCGAGTGTGAGTGTGAGTGTGAGCGAGTGTGAGTGTGAGTGTGAGCGAGTGTGAGTGTGAGTGAGTGTGAGTGTGTGAGTGTGAGCGAGTGTGAGTGTGAGTGTGAGTGTGAGCGAGTGTGAGTGTGAGTGTGAGCGAGTGTGAGTGTGAGTGAGTGTGAGCGAGTGTGAGTGTGAGCGAGTGTGAGTGTGAGTGAGTGTGAGTGTGTGAGCGTGAGCGAGTGTGAGTGTGAGTGAGTGTGAGTGTGTGAGCTGACCCTGATCCTGGGTGAGTTCTGGGGAGGAAGGCGACAATCCCGGTTGGTTGGGAGCCGATCCCTGCAGGAAGAGGAGGAGACACAGAAAGGAAGATAGACACGTGCGTGCGATGGTCGCGCTGGGCGCTCGGAGACCCGGCGGGCGCTGGAGGGAGGCGTGGGTGAGTCACCAAACCCCGTGGGGAACTGTTTCGATCAGACGCTGAGCGCCAACGATCGCCCGATTCCTCGGTGAATTGTCTCGGATAAACTCCCAGCAGCCCCGGCGCGTGGCAGGGCCTCGCTCACGGCTTGGCGTCCATCTCGTAGATCTGCACGATCTCCGTGACGATGGCGTCGATGATGTCCTTCGTGGTTCCCTCGCAGATGACCTGCGCAAACAAAATGGCCGCCGCGATTACCTTCGGAGTACAACGGAGGAGAGGAGCAACTAACGGGAACATTCTGGGCAACCTCCCCGAAACGCTCTCTGTTTCTCAGGGTATTGAGGGGAACTGAGAGCGGGAAAGTATTCCCGCTGGTTGGGGGGTCTCGGGCGAGGGGCAGATTCGAACAATGAGGGCCAGGCCTGAGAGGAGTGAAGTTAGGAATCGGTTCCACACACTCAGGGCCGTAGGAGTTAAAACTCTCTCCCGCAAACGGCAATTATACGCCGTTAGGTCACAGGCCAGCCGTGATCTGACTGAATGTCGGAACAGGCTCGAGGGGCTGAATGGCCTCCTCCTGTTCCTAATGTAACAGGCTCGAGGGGCTGAATGGCCTCCTCCTGTTCCTAATGTAACAGGCTCGAGGGGCTGAATGGGCCTCCTCCTGTCCCTAATGTAACAGGCTCGAGGGGCTGAATGGCCTCCTCCTGTTCCTAATGTAACAGGCTCGAGGGGCTGAATGGGCCTCCTCCTGTCCCTAATGTAACAGGCTCGAGGGGCTGAATGGGCCTCCTTCTGTTCCTATTGTAACAGGCTCGAGGAGCTGAATGGGCCTTCTCCTGTTCCTAATGTAACAGGCTCGAGGGGCTGAATGGCCTCCTCCTGTTCCTAATGTAACAGGCTCGAGGGGCTGAATGGGCCTCCTCCTGTCCCTAATGTAACAGGCTCGAGGGGCTGAATGGCCTCCTCCTGTTCCATAGAAAACATAGAAACATAGAAAATAGGTGCAGGAGCAGGCCATTCAGCCCTTCTAGCCTGCACCGCCATTCAATGAGTTCATGGCTGAACATGAAACTTCAGTATCCCCTTCCTGCTTTCTCACCATACCCCTTGATCCCCCGAGTAGTAAGTACTTCATCTAACTCCCTTTTGAATATATTTAGTGAATTGGCCTCAACTACTTTCTGTGGTAGAGAATTCCACAGGTTCACCACTCTCTGGGTGAAGAAGTTTCTCCTCATCTCGGTCCTAAATGGCTTACCCCTTATCCTCAGACTGTGACCCCTGGTTCTGGACTTCCCCAACATTGGGAACATTCTTTCTGCATCTAACCTGTCTAAACCCGTCAGAATTTTAAACGTTTCTATGAGGTCCCCTCTCATTCTTCTGAACTCCAGTGAATACAAGCCCAGTTGATCCAGTCTTTCTTGATAGGTCAGTCCCGCCATCCCGGGAATCAGTCTGGTGAACCTTCGCTGCACTCCCTCAATAGCAAGAATGTCCTTCCTCAAGTTAGGAGACCAAAACTGTACACAATACTCCAGGTGTGGCCTCACCAAGGCCCTGTACAACTGTAGCAACACCTCCCTGCCCCTGTATTCAAATCCCCTCGCTATGAAGGCCAACATGCCATTTGCTTTCTTAACCGCCTGCTGTACCTGCATGCTAACCTTCAATGACTGATGTACCATGACACCCAGGTCTCGTTGCACCTTCCCTTTTCCTAATCTGTCACCATTCAGATAATAGTCTGTCTCTCTGTTTTTACCACCAAAGTGGATAACCTCACATTTATCCACATTATACTTCATCTGCCATGCATTTGCCCACTCACCTAACCTATCCAAGTCACTCTGCAGCCTAATAGCATCCTCCTCGCAGCTCACACTGCCACCCAACTTAGTGTCATCCGAAAATTTGGAGATACTGCATTTAATCCCCTCGTCTAAATCATTAATGTACAATGTAAACAGCTGGGGCCCCAGCACAGAACCTTGCGGTACCCCACTAGTCACTGCCTGCCATTCTGAAAAGTCCCCATTTACTCCTACTCTTTGCTTCCTGTCTGACAACCAGTTCTCAATCCACGTCAGCACACTACCCCCAATCCCATGTGCTTTAACTTTGCACATTAATCTCTTGTGTGGGACCTTGTCGAAAGCCTTCTGAAAGTCCAAATATACCACATCAACTGGTTCTCCTTTGTCCACTTTACTGGAAACATCCTCAAAAAATTCCAGAAGATTTGTCAAGCATGATTTCCCTTTCACAAATCCATGCTGACTTGGACCTATCATGTCACCATTTTCCAGATGCACTGCTATGACATCCTTAATAATTGATTCCATCATTTTACCCACTACTGAGGTCAGGCTGACCGGTCTATAATTCCCTGTTTTCTCTCTCCCTCCTTTTTTAAAAAGTGGGGTTACATTGGCTACCCTCCACTCCATAGGAACTGATCCAGAGTCAATGGAATGTTGGAAAATGACTGTCAATGCATCCGCTATTTCCAAGGCCACCTCCTGAAGTACTCTAGGATGCAGTCCATCAGGCCCTGGGGATTTATCGGCCTTCAATCCCATCAATTTCCCCAACACAATTTCCCGACTAATAAAGATTTCCCTCAGTTCCCCCTCCTTACTAGACCCTCTGACCCCTTTTATATCCGGTGACCCCTTTTATATCCTAATGTAACAGGCTCGAGGGGCTGAATGGCCTCCTCCTGTTCCTAATGTAACAGGCTCGAGGGGCTGAATGGGCCTCCTCCTGTTCCTAATGTAACAGGCTCGAGGGGCTGAATGGCCTCCTGTTCCTCATGTAACAGGCTCGAGGGGCTGAATGGCCTCCTCCTGTTCCTAATGTAACAGGCTCGAGGGGCTGAATGGCCTCCTGTTCCTAATGTAACAGGCTCGAGGGGCTGAATGGCCTCCTCCTGTTCCTAATGTAACAGGCTCGAGGGGCTGAACGGTCTTCTCCTGTTCCGAATGTAACAGGCTCGAGGGGCTGAATGGTCCTCCTCCTGTTCCTAATGTAACAGGCTCGAGGGGCTGAATGGCCTCCTCCTGTTCCTAATGTAACAGGCTCGAGGGGCTGAACGGCCTTCTCCTGTTCCTAATGTAACAGGCTCGAGGGGCTGAATGGCCTCCTCCTGTTCCTAATGTAACAGGCTCGAGGGGCTGAATGGCCTCCTCCTGTTCCTAATGTAACAGGCTCGAGGGGCTGAATGGCCTCCTTCTGTTCCTAATGTAACAGGCTCGAGGGGCTGAACGGCCTCCTCCTGTTCCGAATGTAACAGGCTCGAGGGGCTGAATGGCCTCCTCCTGTTCGTAATGTAACAGGCTCGAGGGGCTGAATGGCCTCCTCCTGTTCCTATGTTGCATTCGGCCCATTGGCGTTTGGCAGCTCTGTGAAAGGGTTATTCAATTAATCGCACGCCCCATCGCCCTTTTGCGATATTCCTGCTCCCAGGAGAACAATCCCAGCTTCTCCAGTCTCTCCATGTCACTGGAGAACCCCATCTCCAGACCATCCTGGTCAATCTCCCCGTGATATATTCTTACGCTATCACTGACCAACACCCGCGACAAGATGGCTGCCAGACGGGAATGGCCATCATGTGACTTTAGTTATTTACATCAGTAGTTGCAGTACCACACGTGACCACTAGGGGCAGCTCTATTACATTCCCCTCTCGGCCCCCTAAACGTATAACTTAATGAGGGGGGCTCGACAAGGTGGATGCAGAGAGGATGTTTCCACTGATGGGGGAGACTAGAACTAGGGGGCATGGTCTTAGAATAAGGGGCCGCCCATTTAAAACTGAGATGAGGAGGAATTTCTTCTCTCAGAGGGTTGTAAATCTGTGGAATTCTCTGCCTCAGAGAGCTGTGGAAGCCGGGACATTGAATATATTTAAGACAGAGATAGACAGTTTCTTAACCGATAAGGGGATAAGGGGGCGGGCAGGGAAGTGGACCTGAGTCCATGATCGGATCAGCCATGATCGTATTAAATGGCGGAGCAGGCTTGAGGGGCCGAATGGTAACATCCTCTCTGCATCCACCTTGTCGAGGCCCCTCATAATCTTATACCTTTCGATAAGATCACCTCTCATTCTTCTGAACTCCAATGAGTAGAGGCCCAACCTACTCAACCTTTCCTCATAGGACAACCCCCTCATCCCCGGAATCAACCGAGTGAACCTTCTCTGAACTGCCTCCAAAGCCAAGTATATCCTTTCGTAAATACGGAAACCAAAACTGCGCGCAGTACTCCAGGTGTGGCCTCACCAATACCCTGTATAACTGGAGCAAGACTTCCCTGCTTTTATACATCATCCCCTTTGCGATAAAGACCAAGATACCATTGGCCTTCCTGATCACTTGCTGTACCTGCAGACTATCCTTTTGTGTTCCATGCACAAGTACCCCCAGGTCCCGCTGTACTGCGGCACTTTGCAATCTTTCTCCATTTAAATAACAACTTGCTCTGTGATTTTTTTTCTGCCAAAGTGCATGACCTCACACTTTCCCACATTATACTCCATCTGACAAATTTTTGCCCACTCACTGAGCCTGTCTGTGTCCTTTTGCAGATTTTGTGTCCTCCTCACACATTGCTTTTCCTCCCATCTTTGTATCGTCAGCAAACTTGTCTACGTTACACTCAGTCCCTTCTTCCGAGTCGTTAATATAGATTGTAAATAGTTGAGGTCCCAGCACTGATCCCTGGGGCACCCCACTAGTTACTGATTGCCAACCCGAGAATGACCCATTTATCCCGACTCTCTGTTCTCTGTTAGTCAGCCAATCCTCTATCCATGCTAATATATTACCCCCACCCCCGTGAACTTTTACCTTGTGCAGTAACCTTTTATGTGGCACCTTGTCAAATGCCTTCTGGAAATCCAAATACACCACATCCACTGGTATCCCCTTTATCCACCCTGTTCGTTACATCCTCAAATAATTCCAGCAAATTTGCCAAACATGACTTCCCTTCATAAATCCATGCTGACTGCCTGACCGAATTTTGCTTTTCCAAATGTCCTGCTACTGCTTCTTTAATAATGGACTCCAACATTTTCCCAACCACAGATGTTAGACTAACTGGTCTGTAGTTTCCTGCTTTTTGTCTGCCTCCTTTTTAACACATCCCCCGGGAGGACAGACGCACCAACGTTAGCGTCCTCGACCAGGCCCAACATCCCCAGCATCGAAGCACTGACCACACTCGACCAGCTCCGCTGGGCAGGGCCACATTGTCCGCATGTCCCCAGACACGAGACTCCCAAAGCAAGCGCTCTACTCGGAACTCCTTCACGGCAAACGAGCCAAAGGTGGGCAGAGGAAACGTTACAAGGGACCACCCTCAAAGCCTCCCTGATAAAGTGCAACATCCCCCACCGACACCTGGGAGTCCCTGGGCCCAAAGACCAGTCCCGCCCTCAGTGGAGGAAGTGCATCCGGGAGGGGCGCTGAGCACCTCGAGTCTCGTCGCCGAGAGCGTGCAGAAACCAAGCGCAGGCAGCGGAAGGAGCGTGCGGCAAACCAGTCCCACCCTCCCCTTCCCTCAACCACTGTCTGTCCCACCTGTGACAGGGACTGTGGTTCCCGTATTGGACTGTTCAGCCACGTGAGGGCTCGTGTTAAGAGTGGAAGCAAGTCTTCCTCGATTCCGAGGGACTGCCCGTGATGGTGATGATTTTTTAATCGTCGTTAATCAATGCTTGAGCATCGGTGCCTTCCCTGCGTATGCCCGAATAAAAATCGTGAGCCCCGAATACCGAGTTGACTTCTCCCAGCAGGCTCGGCTTCTCGCCCCCCCTCCCCCCGCCCCCCGCCAGCGGCCGGACGCCGGGTCTCACCTGCCACCACGATCTCTCCGCGGCTGTCTCCCCCGGGACCTCCACACCGTAGCACTGCAAGGCGAAGGAGAGCACTGCGACGGCAATGTGCTGGGGCCGGTAACGGAGGCACAGGGTGCCGTGATAGCTGTCGCGGAGCACCGCCCAGGCCGTGATTCCCAGCGGTGTGCGCTCCCAGGTGTGTCGGTTCATCCACAACCTCAGCGAGAGCAGGTAGTGCAACAGGTACTGAGAGAGCAGGGCAGAGTGTCACCGCATAGAACGGCACAGCAAGATCCCACTCGGCCCACCGCGTCCTCGCTGGGGCCCCGCCCCCTCGCTCCCCTCCCCCTCGCTCCCCTCCCCCCCCCCTCGCTCCCCTCCCCGCCCCTCGCTCCCCTCCCCCGCCCCTCGCTCCCCTCCCCCGCCCCCTCGCTCCCCTCCCCCGCCCCCTCCATCCCCTCCCCCTCGCTCCCCTCCCCGCCCCCTCGCTCCCCTCTCCCGCCCCCTCCATCCCCTCCCCCTCGCTCCCCTCCCCCGCCCCTCTCTCCCCTCCCCCGCCCCCTCGCTCCCCTCCCCCGCCCCTCGCTCCCCTCCCCCGCCCCCTCGCTCCCCTCCCCGCCCCCTCGCTCCCCTCTCCCGCCCCCTCGCTCCCCTCCCCCGCCCCCTCGCTCCCCTCCCCCGCCCCCTCGCTCCCCTCCCCCTCGCTCCCCTCCCCTGCTCCCTCGCTCCCCTCCCCCGCCCCCTCTCCCACGCCCCCTCTCTCCTCCCCCTCACTCCCCTCCCACCTCCCCCGCACCCCCCTCCCCCCTCACCCTCCCTCCCCTCCCCCACGCCCCCTCTCTCCTGCACCGCGCCCCCTCGCTCCTCCCCCCACGCTCCCCTCCCCCACGCCCCCTCTCTCCTCCCCCGCGCCCCCTCGCTCCTCCCCCTCGCTCCCCTCCCCCGCGACCCCTCCCTCTCTCCCCTCTCCCCCTCTCCCCTCCCCTGCGCCCCCACCCCCCTCTCCCCTCCCCCACGCATCCTCGCTCCTCCACCGCGCCCCCTCTCCCCTCCCCCTCGCTCTCCTCCCCTTCGCTCCCCTCCCCCACGCCCACTCTCTCCTCCCCCTCGCTCCCCTCCCCCCTCTCCCTCCCCCTCTCTCCCCTCCCCCACGCACCCTCGCTCACCTCCCCCACGCTCCCTCGCTCACCTCCCCCATGCCCCCTCTGTCCCCTCCCAGTCTCTCCCCTCCCCCGCGCCCTCTCTCCCCTCCTCCGTCTCTCTGTCTATCTGTCTCTGGCTCTCTCTCTATCTCTCGGTCTGACTCTCTCTCTCTGTCTGTCTCTCTTTCTCTCTGTCCCTCTCTCTCTCTGTCCCTCTCTCTCTCTCTCCATCTCCATCTCCATCTCTCTCTCTCTCTCTCTCTTTCTCTCCCCGTCTCTCTCTCTCTCTCTCTCTCTCTCTCCCTGTCTCTCTCTCTCTCCCTGTCTCTCTCTCTCTCCCTGTCTCTCTCTCTCCCTCTGTGTCTCTCTCTCTCTCTCTCTCTCTCTGTGTCTCTCTCCCTGTCTCTCTCTCTCTCCCTGTCTCTCTCTCTCCCTCTGTGTCTCTCTCTCTCTCTCTCTGTGTCTCTCTCCCTGTCTCTCTCTCTCTCCCCGTCTCTCTCTCTCTCTCTCTCTCTCTCTGTGTCTCTCTCCCTGTCTCTCTCTCTCTCCCCGTCTCTCTCTCTCTCTCTCTCTCTTTCTCTCCCCGTCTCTCTCTCTCTCTCTCTCTCTCTCTCCTGTCTCTCTCTCTCTCCCTGTCTCTCTCTCTCTCCCTGTCTCTCTCTCTCCCTCTGTGTCTCTCTCTCTCTCTCTCTCTCTGTCTCTCTCTCTCTCTCTCCCTCTCTCTCTCTCTCTCTCCTTCGTTCACCCTTTCCTCCTGCTGCGCTCACGCTGGTCCCTGCCCTGGGGACCGCTTTCTATCACCCACCAGACGAGGAGACCCCACGACTCGGCCGGGACCTGCAGACACACAGTCGGTCCCCGGGGAGAGGCAGGGTGACCTTTGACTTGCTGCGATCGGTACCAATCACGCGCCCCGACACCGGCTCCCCTTCGGCTCCGCGCGGCGAACACACGAGCCGGTGCTGCCCGTCAAACACCCCCCCTCGACCCCGTGACCCCGCGAACCCTCGACCCCTCGACTCCATGACCCCACGACCCCTCGACTCCGTGACCCCTCGACCCTTCGACTCCGTGACCCCTCGACCCCTCGACCCCGCGACCCCTCGACTCCGTGACGCCTCGACCCTGTGACCCCGCGACGGGGAGGGGGCACGGGGAGCGAGATTCTGCCCGGACCGACTCACTTTGTGGGGATGCTGGAAGGAAACCTGGAAGTTGAGAACACGTAACATGAGAAGTTCGCACTGGACAACGCTGTCCCTCAGCTCCCAGAACCTGGGGTCCAACTCCAGGGGCTCGGTGTGGGGGTTCAGGTACCTGTGGGACACACACACACACACACACACACAGGTCAATACCCCCCGCAGTGACACACAGGGCCAGCTGTACTCTGTATCTAACCCCGTGCCCTGGGCCTATGCGATGGGGACAGAGCGATGGGGAGCTGTACTCTGTATCTAACTCCGTGCCCTGGGCCTATGCGATGGGGACAGAGCGATGGGGAGCTGTGCTCTGTATCTAACCCCGTGCCCTGGGCCTATGCGATGGGACGGAGCGATGGGGAGCTGTGCTCTGTATCTAACCCCGTGCCCTGGGCCTGTGCGATGGGGACGGAGCGATGGGGAGCTGTGCTCTGTATCTAACCCCGTGCCCTGGGCCTATGCGATGGGACGGAGCGATGGGGAGCTGTGCTCTGTATCTAACCCCGTGCCCTGGGTGTGTGCGATGGGGACGGAGCGATGGGGAGCTGTGCTCTGTATCTAACCCCGTGCCCTGGATGTGTGCGATGGGACAGAGCGATGGGGAGCTGTACTCTGTATCTAACCCCGTGCCCTGGGTGTGTGAGATGGGACGGAGCGATGGGGAGCTGTGCTCTGTATCTAACCCCGTGCCCTGGGAATATGCGATGGGGACAGAGCGATGGGGAGCTGTACTCTGTATCTAACCCCGTGCCCTGGGCCTATGCGATGGGGACGGAGCGATGGGGAGCTGTGCTCTGTATCTAACCCCGTGCCCTGGGCCTGTGCGATGGGGACGGAGCGATGGGGAGCTGTGCTCTGTATCTAACCCCGTGCCCTGGGCCTGTGCGATGGGGACGGAGCGATGGGGAGCTGTGCTCTGTATCTAACCCCGTGCCCTGGGCCTGTGCGATGGGGACGGAGCGATGGGGAGCTGTGCTCTGTATCTAACCCCGTGCCCTGGGCCTGTGCGATGGGGACGGAGCGATGGGGAGCTGTGCTCTGTATCTAACCCTGTGCCCTGGGTGTGTGCGATGGGGACGGAGCGATGGGGAGCTGTGCTCTGTATCTAACCCCGTGCCTTTGGCCTGTGCGATGGGACAGAGCGATGGGGAGCTGTGCTCTGTATCTAACCCCGTGCCCTGGGCCTATGCGATGGGGACAGAGCGATGGGGAGCTGCACTCTGTATCTAACCCCGTGCCCTGGGCCTGTGCGATGGGACAGAGCGATGGGGAGCTGTGCTCTGTATCTAACCCCATGCCCTGGGCCTGTGCGATGGGACAGAGCGATGGGGAGCTGCACTCTGTGTCTAACCCCGTGCCCTGGGCCTATGCGATGGGGACGGAGCGATGGGGAGCTGTGCTCTGTATCTAACCCCGTGCCCTGGGCCTATGCGATGGGACAGAGCGATGGGGAGCTGTGCTCTGTATCTAACCCCGTGCCCTGGGCCTATGCGATGGGACAGAGCGATGGGGAGCTGTACTCTGTATCTAACCCCGTGCCCTGGGCCTATGCGATGGGGACGGAGCGATGGGGAGCTGTGCTCTGTATCTAACCCCGTGCCCTGGGCCTGTGCGATGGGGACAGAGCGATGGGGAGCTATACTCTGTATCTAACCCCGTGCCCTGGGCCTATGCGATGGGACAGAGCGATGGGGAGCTGTGCACTGTATCTAACCCCGTGCCCTGGATGTATGCGATGGGGACGGAGCGATGGGGAGCTGTACTCTGTATCTAACCCCGTGCCCTGGATGTATGCGATGGGGACGGAGCGATGGGGAGCTGTACTCTGTATCTAACCCCGTGCCCTGGGTGTGTGCGATGGGACGGAGCGATGGGGAGCTGTGGTCTGTATCTAACCCCGTGCCCTGGGCCTGTGCGATGGGACGGAGCGATGGGGAGCTGTGCACTCTGACCTGTGACACACGTTGATGATGTCCCGCGCTCTCAGGTGCTGCTCCTCTACCTTCCCGGCCAGGTAGATGGCGGCCATTGCCACCAGGTATGGGTCGTAGTTCTGAACAGCGGTCTGGCTGAAGAACTTGTGGTAGATGGTGCAGGCAGAGGCCATGGGCACAGAATGCAGGCCCAGCTTAATGCCTGTAAACAGAGCGAGGAAAGGCGGTCACTGTCGGGCGGGGGTCTGCCCCAGGGCCCCCCAAACCCCACCACCCCGCCATTGGTAACCGCGGCCCAACTCCCTTCCTCCTCGAATGGCACAACCGAGTAGTACAGGAGCCTGTTACCATAGTAACAGGAGTAGGCCCATTCAGCCCCTCGGCTTGTTACATTAGGAACAGGAGGAGGCCGTTCAGTCCCTCGAGCCTGTTCCATTAGGGACAGGAGGAGGCCCATTCAGCCCCTCGAGCCTGTTACATTAGGAACAGGAGGAGACCATTCAGCCCCTCGAGCATGTTACATTAGGATCAGGAGGCCCATTCAGCCCCTCGAGACTGTTACATTAGGAACAGGAGGAGGCCATTCAGCCCCTCGAGCCTGTTACATTAGGAACAGGAGGATGCCCATTCAGCCCCTCGAGCCTGTTACCATAGTAACAGGAGTAGGCCCATTCAACCCCTCGAGTCTGATACATTAGGAACAGGAGGAGGCCATTCAGCCCCTCGAGCCTGTTACATTAGGAACAGGAGGAGGCCATTCAGCCCCTCGAGCCTGTTACATTCGGAACAGGAGGAGACCATTCAGTCCCTCGAGCCTGTTACATTAGGAACAGGAGGAGGCCATTCAGCCCCTCGAGCCTGTTACATTAGGAACAGGAGGCCATTCAGCCCCTCAAGCCTGTTACATTAGGAACAGGAGGCCATTCAGCCCCTCGAGCCTGTTACATTAGGAACAGGAGGCCATTCAGCCCCTCGAGCCTGTTACATTAGGAACAGGAGGAGGCCGTTCAGCCCCTCGAGTCTGTTACATTAGGAACAGGAGGAGGACCATTCAGCCCCTCGAGTCTGTTACATTAGGAACAGGAGGAGGCCATTCAGCCCCTCGAGCCTGTTACATTAGGAACAGGAGGAGGCCATTCAGCCCCTCGAGCCTGTTACATTAAGAAGAGGAGGAGGCCGTTCAGC
Source organism: Pristiophorus japonicus (assembly GCF_044704955.1). Classification (NCBI taxonomy): domain Eukaryota; kingdom Metazoa; phylum Chordata; class Chondrichthyes; family Pristiophoridae; genus Pristiophorus; species Pristiophorus japonicus. The sequence goes on along the minus strand of NW_027254389.1, from coordinate 13,233 downwards.
CCCTCGAGTCTGTTACATTAGGAACAGGAGGAGGCCATTCAGCCCCTCGAGCCTGTTACATTAGGAACAGGAGGAGGCCGTTCAGCCCCTCGAGTCTGTTACATTAGGAACAGGAGGAGGACCATTCAGCCCCTCGAGTCTGTTACATTAGGAACAGGAGGAGGCCATTCAGCCCCTCGAGCCTGTTACATTAGGAACAGGAGGAGGCCGTTTAGCCCCTCGAGCCTGTTACATTAGGAACAGGAGGAGGCCGTTCAGCCCCTCGAGTCTGTTACATTAGGAACAGGAGGAGGCCATTCAGCCCCTCGAGCCTGTTACATTAGGAACAGGAGGCCATTCAGCCCCTCGAGCCTGTTACATTAGGAACAGGAGGCCATTCAGCCCCTCGAGCCTGTTACATTAGAAACAGGAGGAGGCCATTCAGCCCCTCGAGCCTGTTACATTAGGAACAGGAGGAGGCCCATTCAGCCCCTCGAGCCTGTTACATTAGGAACAGGAGGGGGCCATTCAGCCCCTCGAGCCTGTTACATTAGGAACAGGAGGAGGCCATTCAGCCCCTCGAGCCTGTTACATTAGAAACAGGAGGAGGCCATTCAGCCCCTCGAGCCTGTTACATTAGGAACAGGAGGAGGCCATTCAGCCCCTCGAACCTGTTACATTAGGAACAGGAGGAGGCCATTCAGCCCCTCGAACCTGTTACATTAGGAACAGGAGGAGGCCGTTCAGCCCCTCGAGCCTGTTACATTAGGAACAGGAGGAGGCCATTCAGCCCCTCGAGCCTGTTACATTAGGGACAGGAGGAGGCCATTCAGCCCCTCGAGCCTGTTACATTAGGAACAGGAGGAGGCCATTCAGCCCCTCGAGCCTGTTACATTAGGGACAGGAGGAGGCCATTCAGCCCCTCGAGCCTGTTACATTAGGAACAGGAGGCCATTCAGCCCCTCGAGCCTGTTACATTAGGGACAGGAGGAGGCCATTCAGCCCCTCGAGCCTGTTACATTAGGAACAGGAGGCCATTCAGCCCCTCGAGCCTGTTACATTAGGGACAGGAGGAGGCCATTCAGCCCCTCGAGCCTGTTACATTAGGAACAGGAGAAGGCCATTCAGCCCCTCGAGCCTGTTACATTAGGAACAGGAGGAGGCCATTCTGCACCTCGAGCCTGTTACATTAGGGACAGGAGGAGGCCATTCAGCCCCTCGAGCCTGTTACATTAGGAACAGGAGGAGGCCCATTCAGCCCCTCGAGCCTGTTACATTAGGGACAGGAGGAGGCCATTCTGCACCTCGAGCCTGTTACATTAGGAACAGGAGGAGGCCATTCAGATCACGGCTGACCTGTAGCTGACTTTGTGTAACCCTTCCCCAACAAAAATCCATCGATCCCAGTTTTGAAAGCTCCAATTGCCCCCCAGGGTCCACAGTGTTTTGGGGGGCGAGAGTCCCAGATTCCCACTGCCCTGTGTGTGAAGAAGTGTTTCCCGACATCACCCCTGAACGGCCGGGCTCCAATGTGAAGGTGACGTCCCCTTGTTCTGGACTGCCCCCCACCAGAGGGAACAGTTTCTCTCGAGCCACCCGATCGAATCCTTTAATCCTCTCAAACCCCTCGGTCAGGTCGTCGCTTAATCTTCTACACTCGAGGGAACACTTCCCATACCTCGGGAGCCCCTTATCAACAAGGGCAGACATTGACGACTAGATCCAACACCGCCTCCAGTGCGCCAGTGCAGCCTTCGGTCACCTGAGGCACAGAGTGTTTGAAGACCGGGCCCTCAAATCCACCACCCAGCTCATGGTCTACAGGGCTGTAGTGATACCCGCCCTCCTGTACGGCTCAGAGACATGGACCATGTACAGTAGACACCTCAAGTCGCTGGAGAAATACCACCAACGATGTCGCCGCAAGATCCTGCAAATCCCCCGGGAGGACAGACGCACCAACGTTAGCGTCCTCGACCAGGCCAACATCCCCAGCATCGAAGCACTGACCACACTCGACCAGCTCCGCTGGGCAGGGCCACATTGTCCACATGTCCCCCCGACACGAGACTCCCCAAAGCAAGCGCTCTACTCGGAACTCCTTCACGGCAAGCGAGCCAAAGGTGGGCAGAGGAAACGTTACAGGGGACCACCCTCAAAGCCTCCCTGATAAAGTGCAACATCCCCCACCGACACCTGGGAGTCCCTGGGCCCAAAGACCAGTCCTGCCCTAAGTGGAGGGAGTGCATCCGGGAGGGCGCTGAGCACCTCGAGTCTCGTCGCCGAGAGCGTGCAGAAACCAAGCGCAGGCAGCGGAAGGAGCGTGCGGCAAACCAGTCCCACCCTCCCCTTCCCTCAACCACTGTCTGTCCCACCTGTGACAGGGACTGTGGTTCCCCGTATTGGACTGTTCAGCCACGTGAGGCCTCGTGTTAAGAGTGGAAGCGAGTCTTCCTCGATCCCGAGGGACTGCCGATGATGGTGACACTGGAGGGAACACACAAGCCGGGTCTGCCCCCGTGACGTAAGCCGCCATTAACGATTCCCGCCGCTCCTTACCCGCCTCAATGATGAATCGACAAACGCGGAAATGTGAGCGCGCTTCCAGCTCGCTGCAATGTGCCCCCAGCCCCCTCTCGCTGTCGGGGCCGTGGCTCGCGCACGCCTCCATGTCGCTGGGGGTGGGTGGGGGGGGTCACGAGACCCTCCTCTGCCCGTCCCTCGCTCCTCGTCCGGTCCGGAATGGCCCAGGGGCACCGAGAGGGAATCACCGGCTGGAGTGTCAGCTGTGCAGGGCAGAGAGGGGGCAGAGAGTGTTTAGTGGCTCAAACCCTCGCATCGCTTCGCTTCCCGCGGCAATCACCTCGCGGGACTGAGGGAGCGCCGCACTGTCGGAGGGGCAGTACTGAGGGAGCACCGCACTGTCGGAGGGGCGGGACTGAGGGAGCCCCGCACGGTCGGAGGGGCGGTACTGAGGGAGCGCCGCACTGTCGGAGGGGCGGTACTGAGGGAGCGCCGCACTGTCGGAGGGTCAGTGCTGAGGGAGCGCCGCACTGTCGGAGGGGCAGTACTGAGGGAGCGCCGCACTGTCGGAGGGTCAGTGCTGAGGGAGCGCCGCACTGTCGGAGGGGCAGTACTGAGGGAGTGCCGCACTGTCGGAGGGTCAGTACTGAGGGAGTGCCGCACTGTCGGAGGGTCAGTGCTGAGGGAGTGCCGCACTGTCGGAGGGTCAGTACTGAGGGAGTGCCGCACTGTCGGAGGGTCAGTGCTGAGGGAGCGCCGCACTGTCGGAGGGGCAGTACTGAGGGAGTGCCGCACTGTCGGAGGGTCAGTACTGAGGGAGTGCCGCACTGTCGGAGGGTCAGTGCTGAGGGAGCGCCGCACTGTCGGAGGGGCGGTACTGAGGGAGCGCCGCACTGTCGGAGGGTCAGTGCTGAGGGAGCGCCGCACTGTCGGAGGGGTAGTACTGAGGGAGCCCCGCACTGTCGGAGGGTCAGTACTGAGGGAGCGCCGCACTGTCGGAGGGTCAGTGCTGAGGGAGCGCCGCACTGTCGGAGGGGTAGTACTGAGGGAGCCCCGCACTGTCGGAGGGTCAGTACTGAGGGAGCGCCGCACTGTCGGAGGGGCAGTACTGAGGGAGCGCCGCACTGTCGGAGGGGCAGTACTGAGGGAGCGCCGCACTGTCGGAGGGGCAGTACTGAGGGAGCGCCGCACTGTCGGAGGGGCAGTACTGAGGGAGCGCCGCACTGTCGGAGGGGCAGTACTGAGGGAGTGCAGCACTGTCGGAGGGGCAGTACTGAGGGAGTGCCGCACTGTCGGAGGGGCAGTACTGAGGGAGTGCCTCACTGTCGGAGGGGCAGTACTGAGGGAGCGCCGCACTGTCGGAGGGGTAGTACTGAGGGAGTGCAGCACTGTCGGAGGGGCAGTACTGAGGGAGTGCCGCACTGTCGGAGGGGCAGTACTGAGGGAGTGCCGCACTGTCGGAGGGGCAGTACTGAGGGAGCCCCGAACTGTCGGAGGGGCAGTACTGAGGGAGCGCCGCACTGCGCTGTCGGAGGGGCAGTACTGAGGGAGCGCCGCACTGCGCTGTCGGAGGGGCAGTACTGAGGGAGCCCCGCACTGTCGGAGGGGAAGTACTGAGGGAGCCCCGCACTGTCGGAGGGGAAGTACTGAGGGAGCCCCGCACTGTCGGAGGGGCAGTACCGAGGGAGCGCCGCACTGTCGGAGGGGCAGTACCGAGGGAGCGCCGCACTGTCGGAGGGGCGGTACTGAGGGAGCACCGCACTGTCGGAGGGTCAGTACTGAGGGAGCGCCGCACTGTCGGAGGGGCAGTACTGAGGGAGCGCCGCACTGTCGGAGGGGCAGTACTGAGGGAGTGCAGCACTGTCGGAGGGGCAGTACTGAGGGAGTGCCGCACTGTCGGAGGGGCAGTACTGAGGGAGCGCCGCACTGTCGGAGGGGCAGTTCTGAGGGAGTGCAGCACTGTCGGAGGGGCAGTACTGAGGAGGCGCCGCACTGACGGAGGGTCAGTACTGAGGGAGTGCAGCACTGTCGGAGGGGCAGTACTGAGGGAGTGCCGCACTGTCGGAGGGGCAGTACTGAGGGAGTGCCGCACTGTCGGAGGGCAGTACTGAGGGAGTGCCGCACTGTCGGAGGGGCAGTACTGAGGGAACGCCGCACTGCGCTGTCGGAGGGGCAGTACTGAGGGAGCCCCACACTGTCGGAGGGGCAGTACTGAGGGAGCCCCGCACTGTCGGAGGGGCGGTACTGAGGGAGCGCCGCACTGCGCTGTCGGAAGGGCAGTACTGAGGGAGCGCCGCACTGCGCTGTCGGAGGGGCAGTACTGAGGGAGTGCCGCACTGTCGGAGGGGCAGTACTGAGGGAGCACCGCACTGTCGGAGGGGCGGTACGGAGGGAGCGTTGCACTGGCGGAGGGACGGTACGGAGGGAGCCCCTCACTATCGGAGGGACGGTACGGAGGGACTCCCTCACTATCGGAGGGACGGTACGGAGGGACTCCCTCACTATCGGAGGGACGGTACAGAGGGACTCCCTCACTATCGGAGGGACGGTACGGAGGGACTCCCTCACTATCGGAGGGACGGTACAGAGGGACGGTACGGAGGGACGGTACGGAGGGACTCTCTCACTATCGGAGGGACGGTACGGAGGGACTCCCTCACTATCGGAGGGACGGTACGGAGGGACTACCTCACTATCGGAGGGACGGTACGGAGGGACTCCCTCACTTTCGGAGGGACGGTACGGAGGGACTCCCTCACTGTCGGAGGGACGGTACTGACGGACTCCCTCACTGTCGGAGGGATGGTACTGAGGGACTCCCTCACTGTCGGAGGGACGGTCCGGAGGGACTCCCTCACTAACGGAGGGACGGTCCGGAGGTACTCCCTCACTATCGGAGGGACGGTACGGAGGGAGCCCCTCACTATCGGAGGGACGGTACGGAGGGAGCCCCTCACTATCAGAGGGACGGTATGGAGGGACTCCCTCACTATCGGAGGGACGGTACGGAGGGACTCCCTCACTATCGGAGGGTAGTACGGAGGAACTCCCTCACTATCGGAGGGGTGGTACGGAGGGACTCCCTCACTATCGGAGGGGTGGTACGGAGGGACGCCCTCACTATCGGAGGGGTGGTACGGAGGGACTCCATCACTATCGGAAGGTCAGTACGGAGGGAGCCCCTCACTATCGGAGGGACACTACGGAGGGAGCCCCTCACTATTGGAGGGACAGCACGGAGGGAGCCCCTCACTATCGGAGGGACAGTACGGAGGGAGCCCCTCACTATCGGAGGGACGGTACGGAGGGAGCCCCTCACTATCGGAGGGTCAGTACGGAGGGAGCCCCTCACTATCGGAGGGACAGTACGGAGGGAGCCCCTCACTATCGGAGGGACAGTACGGAGGGAGCCCCTCACTATCGGAGGGTAGTACGGAGGGAGCCCCTCACTATCGGAGGGACAGTACGGAGGGAGCCCCTCACTATCGGAGGGACAGTACGGAGGGAGCCCCTCACTATCGGAGGGTAGTACGGAGGGAGCCCCTCACTATCGGAGGGACAGTACGGAGGGAGCCCCTCACTATCGGAGGGTAGTACGGAGGGAGCCCCTCACTATCGGAGGGTAGTACGGAGGGACTCCCTCAGCCCTGCCCTGCAGTGACAGGCTGGATTTAATACACAGTGAGACGATGCAGTGAGACTAACACAGCCCGAGCACTGAAACACTTATTGTGCAGTAAACCCCAAACACAGACCTGACTGTGTCCCCCACACCGAGACAGTCTGTGCTCCCCCGACAATCCGTCCTGCCCCTCGGCTCAGTCAGCCCGCACTTCCCAAAGTTACAGAGAGCTGCAAATGATCCAGGCACACCGATATACTCCCTCACTCACTGACTGAGTGACGAGGAGTCAGTCAGTGTGGCCACGATGGCTCGCCGTGGCCCAGGACTGAGACAGAAAGCAACACTTCCTCCTGCTGCACCGGAGGTCCTCCTTACACCCTGTTCAAGCTGCAAAATTCTCCACCCAGCTCAGCACGCTCGGTGCAAAGGGGACCGGGTATAAAAGCAGGGAAGTCTTGCTCCAGTTATACAGGGGATTGGTGAGGCCACACCTGGAGTACTGCGTGCAGTTCTGGTCTCCGTATTTACGCAAGGACATCCAGTGTGAATGGCGAGTGAATTAATTTGCAAATGGGACACTCGGAATGTACCAGCGGGATAGGCGGAGGGAAACTCGCCCTCGGCTGCGAGTTTCAGAGGGAGCTCGGGTTTACTGGGCGAGACAATGTACAATGGCGCAAATCGAGGGATACGCAAGAGGGCAGGATCGGAGGAGCGCAGAGATCTCGGGGGGACTGGAGGAGGTGACAGAGATAGGGAGGGGTGTAGGGGCTGGAGGTTACAGAGATAGGGAGGGGTGCAGGGGCTGGAGGTTACAGAGATAGGGAGGGTGTAGGGGCTGGAGGTTACAGAGATAGGGAGGGGTGTAGGGGCTGGAGGAGGTTACAGAGATAGGGAGGGGTGTAGGGGCTGGAGGAGGTTACAGAGATAGGGAGGGGTGAGGGCCATGGAGGGATTTGTAAACAAGGATGGAGAATTTTGAAATCGAGGTGTTGCTTAACCGGGAGCCAATGTCGGTCAGCGAGCACAGGGGGTGATGGGTGAGTGGGACTCGGTGTGAGTTAGGACACGGGGCAGTGAGCACAGGGGGTGATGGGTGAGTGGGACTCGGTGCGAGTTAGGACGCGGGGTCAGTGAGCACAGGGGGTGATGGGTGAGCGGGACTCGGTGCGAGTTAGGACACAGGGCAGTGAGCACAGGGGGTGATGGGTGAGTGGGACTCGGTGTGAGTTAGGACACGGGGTCAGTGAGCACAGGGGGTGATGGGTGAGCGGGACTGGGTGCAAGTTAGGACACGGGGCAGTGAGCACAGGGGGTGATGGGTGAGTGGGACTCAGTGCGAGTAAGGACACGGGGTCAGTGAGCACAGGGGGTGATGGGTGAGCGGGACTCGGTGCGAGTTAGGACACAGGGCAGTGAGCACAGGGGGTGATGGGTGAGTGGGACTCGGTGTGAGATAGGACACGGGGTCAGTGAGCACAGGGGCTGATGGGTGAGTGGGACTCGGTGCGAGTTAGGACACGGGGCAGTGAGCACAGGGGGTGATGGGTGAGCGGGACTGGGTGCGAGTTAGGACACGGGGCAGTGAGCACAGGGGGTGATGGGTGAGCGGGACTCGGTGAGAGTTAGGACACGGGGTCAGTGAGCACAGGGTGTGATGGGTGAGTGGGACTCGGTGCGAGTTAGGACACGGGGCAGTGAGCACAGGGGGTGATGGGTGAGTGGGACTCGGTGCGAGTTAGGACACAGGGCAGTGAGCACAGGGGGTGATGGGTGAGCGGGACTCGGTGCGAGTTAGGACACTGGGTCAGTGAGCACAGGGGGTGATGGGTGAGCGGGACTCGGTGCGAGTTAGGACACGGGGCAGTGAGCACAGCGGGTGATGGGTGAGCGGGACTGGGTGCGAGTTAGGACACGGGGCAGTGAGCACAGGGGGTGATGGGTGAGTGGGACTCGGTGCGAGTTAGGACACGGGTCAGTGAGCACAGGGGGTGATGGGTGAGTGGGACTCGGTGCGAGTTAGGACACGGGGCAGCGAGCACAGGGGGTGATGTGTGAGCGGGACTGGGTGCGAGTTAGGACACGGGGCAGTGAGCACAGGGGGTGATGGGTGAGCGGGACTCGGTGCGAGTTAGGACACGGGGCAGTGAGCACAGCGGGTGATGGGTGAGCGGGACTGGGTGCGAGTTAGGACACGGGGCAGTGAGCACAGGGGGTGAGGGGTGAGCAGGACTCGGTGCGAGTTAGGACACGGGGCAGTGAGCACAGGGGGTGATGGGTGAGCGGGACTCGGTGCGAATTGGGACACGGGGACAGCCGAGTTTTGGATCACCTCGAGTTTACGTCGGGTAGAATGTGGGAGGCCAGCCAGGAGTGCGTTGGAATAGTCAAGTCTGGAGGTAACGGGGGCACGGATGAGGGTTTCAGCAGCGGATGAGCTGAGGCAGGGGGCGGAGACGGGCGATGTTACAGAGGGGGAAACAGGCGGGTTTAGTTATCCTGGGGATATGTGGCCGGAAGCTCATTTCAGGGTCAGATATGACCGCGAGGTTGGGAACAGTCTGGTTCAGCCTCAGACAGGAGTTGGGGAGAGGGAGGGAGTCGGGGGCTGGGGAACGGAGTTTGTGACAGGGACTGAAAACAATGGCTTCGGTCTTCCCCGATATTCAACTGGGGACTGAGATGGGGAGGAATTTCTTCACTCGGAGAGGGGTGTATCTCTGGAACTCTCTGCCCCAGAGGGCTGTGGGGGGCTCAGTCTCTGAGTATATTCAAGGCTGAGACCGAGAGATTTTTCGATATTCGGGGAATCGGCGGGAAAGTGGAGTTCAGGTGGAAGATCAGCCGGGATCTCATTAAATGGCGGAGCAGGCTCGAGGGGCCGAATGGCCGACTCCTGCTCCGAATATTTATGTTCACTGACAGCTCCCTGCTGTATGGACCCCACTGAGACAGAGTCACCGATGCACCCCCTCGAGAACGGGTGCAGTAGGGCAGTGTGCGTGCACAGCACGATCCCACAAAAGGTCACGAGACGATCGGCTTTTATTCGTTTTATTTCCCCGTATTGAGTCTCGCATCTCCATCACAGCTTCAGGCCGTCTCAAAGCGCTTCACAGCCAATGAAGTACTTTCCCCCCGAAGTTGTAATGTACACAGCAAGATCCCACAACCACTGACGCGATAATGATCAGATCATCTGGTTTTTTTAATGAGGTTGATTGACGGATAAATCTTGGTCCCAGGACGCCGGGGAGATCTCTACCCCTGATCTTCATCCAATAGTGGCCAAAGAACTGCCCCTCCGACCGTGCGGCACTCCCTCAGTACTGCCCCTCCAACAGTGCGGTGCTCCCTCAGTACTGCCCTCCCTCAGTACCGCTCCTCCGACAGTGCGGCGCTCCCTCAGTACTGCCCCTCCGACAGTGCGGCACTCCCTCAGTACCGCCCCTCCGACAGCGCAGTGCTCCCTCAGTACCGCCCCTCCGACAGTGCAGTGCTCCCTCAGTACCGCCCCTCCGACAGCACAGTGCGGCGCTCCCTCAGTACCACCCCTCCGACAGTGCAGTGCTCCCTCAGTACTGCCCCTCCGACAGCGCAGTGCGAGGCTCCCTCAGTACTGCCCCTCCGACAGTGCGGCGCTCCCTCAGTACTGCCCCTCCGACAGTGCGGCGCTCCCTCAGTACTGCCCCTCCGACAGTGCAGTGCTCCCTCACTACCGCCCCTCCGACAGTGCGGCACTCCCTCAGTATTGCCCCTCCAACAGTGCGGCACTCCCTCAGTACTGCCCCTCCAACAGTGCGGCACTCCCTCAGTACTGCCCCTCCGACACCGCAGTGCTCCCTCAGTACTGCCCCTCCGACACCGCAGTGCTCCCTCAGTACTGCCCCTCCGACAGTGCGGTGCTCCCTCAGTACTGCTCCTCTGACAGTGTAGTGCAGTGCTCCCTCAGTACCGCCCCTCCGACAGCGTAGTGCTCCCTCAGTACCGCCCCTCCGACAGTGCGGCACTCCCTCAGTACTGCCCCTCCGACAGTGCGGCACTCCCTCAGTACTGCCCCTCCGACAGTGCGGCGCTCCCTCAGTACTGCCCCTCCGACAGCGCACTGCTCCCTCAGTACTGCCCCTCCGACAGTGCGGCACTCCCTCAGTACTGCCCCTCCGACAGTGCGGCGCTCCCTCAGTACTGCCCCTCCGACGGTGCAGTGCTCCCTCAGTACTGCCCCTCCGACAGCGCAGTGCTCCCTCAGTACTGCCCCTCCGACAGTGCGGCACTCCCTCAGTACTGCCCCTCCGACAGCGCAGTGCTCCCTCAGTACCGCCCCTCCGACAGTGCAGTGCAGTGCTCCCTCAGTACTGCCCCTCCGACAGCGCAGTGCTCCCTCAGTACCGCCCCTCCGACAGTGCAGTGCAGTGCTCCCTCAGTACCGCCCCTCCAACAGCGCAGTGCTCCCTCAGTACCGCCCCTCCGACAGTGCGGCGCTCCCTCAGTACCGCCCCTCCGACAGCGGAGTGCAGTGCTCCCTCAGTACCGCCCCTCCGACAGCGCAGTGCTCCCTCAGTACTGCCCCTCCGACACCGCAGTGCTCCCTCAGTACCGCCCCTCCGACAGCGCAGTGCTCCCTCAGTACCGCCCCTCCGACAGCGCAGTGCTCCCTCAGTACTGCCCCTCCGACAGCGCAGTGCTCCCTCAGTACCGCCCCTCCGACAGCGCAGTGCTCCCTCAGTACTGCCCCTCCGACAGTGCGGCGCTCCCTCAGTACCGCCCCTCCGACAGTGCGGCGCTCCCTCAGTACCGCCTCTCCGACAGTGCGGCACTCCCTCAGTACCGCCTCTCCGACACCGCAGTGCTCCCTCAGTACCACACTGGGGCATCAGCCTAGATTTCCGTGCTCACGTCCCTGGAGTGGGACTTGAACCCACTGAGGTCGATCACGGTCCTGCTCACTGTTCACTCCACTTCTGAGTTTTGTGTCATCTGCAAAGTCATTTATATCGAGAAAAGCAGGAGCCCGGCTCCCACCGTGTCCCTCCACCAGGTGGCAATGGTTCACCGCTAACAAGCCACCGATTTCAGCAGACAGACAATATCGCTCCCTGCCGCTAACTGAACGCAGGCTGAATCGTTTCCCCCGGGGTGTGATTGGAGGCGATGTTGTGGCAGGACATGAACCACCAGAGAGGTCGCTCGAATGTGAGGTTATCCACTTTGGCAGAAATAATAGAAAGGCAAGTTATTTAAATGGAGAAAGATTGCAAAGTGCTGCAGTACAGCGGGACCTGGAGGTACTTGTACATGAAACACAAAAGGATAGTATGCAGGTACAGCAAGTGATCAGGAAGGGCCAATGGTATCTTGGCCTTTATTGCAAAGGGGATGGAGTATAAAAGCAGGGAAGTCTTGCTCCAGTTATACAGGGTATTGGTGAGGCCACACCTGGAGTACTGCGTGCAGTTTTGGTCTCCGTATTTCCGAAAGGATATACTTGCTTTGGAGGCAGTTCAGAGAAGGTTCACTCGGTTGATTCCAGGGATGAGGGGGTTGACTTATGAGGAAAGGTTGAGGAGGTTGGGCCTCTACTCATTGGAATTCAGAAGAATGAGAGGTGATCTTATCGAAACGTATAAGATTATGAGGGGGGCTCGACAAGGTGGATGCAGAGAGGATGTTTCCACTGATGGGGGAGACTAGAACTAGGGGGCATGGTCTTAGAATAAGGGGCTGCCCATTTAAAGCTGAGATGAGGAGGAATCTCTTCTCTCAGAGGGTTGTAAATCTGTGGAATTTGCTGCCTCAGAGAGCTGTGGAAGCCGGGACATTGAATAAATTTAAGACAGAGATAGACAGTTTCTTAACCGATAAGGGGATAAGGGGGCGGGCAGGGAAGTGGAGCTGAGTCCATGATGGGATCAGCCATGATGGTATTAAATGGCGGAGCAGGCTCGAGGGGCCGAATGGCCGACTCCTGCTCCTATTTCTGAGGGTATTATGAATTACCACCCGCGTGGTTTGAGCGGAAGGCCAGGGTGGGAAATAAGGCGCTGCTCCTTGACCTCGAATTCCTCCACAGCACTGCCTCGCTCCCGTCTCCGCGAACTTGTCCAGCCTTGGATCTTGGCCCACGCCCTCCGACTCTCTCTCTGCTTTCTCCATCTTTCGTGGTGCAGGGGGAAATGTGTTCCAGGTTTGTAAAGTGACGACAGGAAAGACTTGCATTTATATAGCGCCTTTCACGGCCACCGGACGTCCCAAAGTCGCCTCACAGCCAATGAAGTACTTTGTGGAGTGTGCTCACTGTTGTATTGTGGGAAACGCAGCAGCCAACTTACGCACAGCAAGATCCCACACACAGCCACGTGATAATGACCCAGATATTTTTTTAGTGATGTTGGTCGAGGGATAAATATCAGCCCCAGGACACCGGAGAGAACTCCCCCTGCTCTTCTTCACATCCACCTGAGAGGGCAGAGGGGGCCTCGGTTTAATGTCTCATCCGACAGACGGCCCCTCCGACAGTGCGGGGCTCCCTCAGTACTGCCCCTCCGACACTGAGGGAGCGCCGCACTGTCGGAGGGGCAGTACTGAGGGAGCGCCGCACTGTCGGAGGGGCAGTACTGAGGGAGCGCCGCACTGTCGGAGGGGCAGTACTGAGGGAGCGCCGCACTGTCGGAGGGGCAGTACTGAGGGAGCCCCGCACTGTCGGAGGGGCAGTACTGAGGGAGCCCCACTGTCGGAGGGGCGGTACTGAGGGCGTGCCGCACTGTCGGAGGGGCAGTACTGAGGGAGTGCCGCACTGTCGGAGGGGCGGTACTGAGGGAGTGCCGCACTGTCGGAGGGGCGGTACTGAGGGAGTGCCGCACTGTCGGAGGGGCAGTACTGAGGGAGCGCCCCACTGTCGGAGGGGCGGTACTGAGGGAGCGCCGCACTGTCGGAGGGGCAGTACTGAGGGAGCGCCGCACTGTCGGAGGGGCAGTACTGAGGGAGTGCCGCACTGTCGGAGGGGCAGTACTGAGGGAGCGCCGCACTGTCAGAAGGGTGATCTTTCGGATGAGACGTCTGCCCTCTCGGGCGGATGTAAAAGATCCCGGGGCCACTATTTGGAAGAA